>NC_140192.1:23227470-23381228 GCF_965226575.1 Pagrus pagrus | reverse complement strand
GTATCTGGTGTTAGCTGATGCTGTCAGATAAAGGTCTTAAGCTCTGTTGGGGTGGGTGCTCTGTTTTTTTTTCTGTGTGTGTCTGTGCCAGGGTGGGTGTAGATTGTGTCTCCTCTAGAGGTGATCGTGGCCCCTCTGAAGCAGGGATCAGTGACCTTGCCCTGTTTGGCAGACACTGATCAACGTGTGTGTCTATGTGTGTGTTTGTGCATACATGTTTGTTCTTGTACTGATTAGGAAAGTCTTCGAGAGCAAGGACTGTTGGGTCGTGTTGAAACCAACAATAACACTGCGTCAAAGAAACATAGAGTCTGGTCTGGGTGTTTGCTGCCGGTACAAAGTTGCTTTAAAGTTGATTTTAGAGTTAAACAAAAATAGCAGTGAAGATTCTGGTCCATGGTTAAGAGTCCACTTTGTAAGAAAAGTTGTTCATCTCAAACTCATCAAACTATGACGCTTTGGGTTTCCCAACTCATCAAATAATGATGCTGTGGATTGTGGGTGGAGTCGGCGCCATCCAAAAGCATCAGTATTTGACAAGTTGGGAACGAGACTCACAGTAGACCTTTAAGTAAATGGAACATCTAAATGCGTTCAGAAATTTTAATGTATGTGTCGGGTCTCAGTGCCTTTGCCATTGTGCTTAACTGGGAAAGTTGTAAATATCCTTTGTTTTTGTGTTAGGATTCAGCGTAGCTCAGTTTCTCTCTCTGCTCATCAGCGCTTCTTCATTTCAGGACTTAGTTCATTTATGAAGACCAGACTGGGGGCTGCAACCCTTTGCCTCTGCACGGAGCGAGAGGAGATAATTATTCTCTTTCTGACTCACACATTTTCAATGAAAAATGCATACAGCTGGGACTCGAAGCAGCTTATCAAAAGGTTAACTCTTCCCCACAGTTGTGTGTGCCTACAAAGGGGAGTATTTCCGGCAACAGAGGCAGCGTAGGGCCACTTTGTGTTTTCCTGCTGTTTTGTTTGGGTGTTTTCAACATTGTGGTGACCCGCCGCTGGCCCGACGCTTTGTTTTCCCGAAGTTAACTTTCAATCAAGAGACGAGCCAGCTGTTGTTTGTGTTGTGTTCTGTACATCATTTCTTAAGCAGCCATCTGAGTGCAGATTCACAGCGAAATGACTCTGCCATGAGTATTTATACAGCATACAGTCATTTCACATTATCAACTTTCAGCTTTGTGTATACAATTAAACACTGACGCTACATGCAAACAAACATGCAAACCAGTTTTCATGCATCTCCAGTTTGGTTAATTATAGTGTTAATAATCTCTGACAACCATCACGCGGTGTGACCAAGCAGAACATTTTTTCATGGCCATCGTATACAATGTAGTGTATTCAGTATGCACGCATTGTGCTTGATAGCACTTTAGATCATCTCATTGAGATTCAAAATTCTTCTGCCATTTTCACCTTCACGTTCACTGTATTCCCACATACGCCCCTGTCACTCATTCATACAGACGCATGCACACACACAAAGTTAACACACACACACACACACACACACACACACACTTGAGGCCTTATGTGGCGTGAGCGCTGCCTGGGAAAGTGATAGCAAGAGAAAAGAAGCTCTGGAGAGTGAGTTATCTCTTTAGATGTCATTGAGGGGCGCCTCTTCTCTCTCCCTCTCCTTCCCTCTATCATTTTCCTCTTTCTTCCCCTCTCTCTGTCTCCCTCTCTCTTGTTCCCACTTGCTCTCTCAAATCATGCTCGCCTCCAGTGGTATTCAGACAGTCCAAGGACAAAGTAGAGATACGCTGGGAGCAATGGACTGTCCGTCAGTGTGTTTGTGTGCGCGCAAAAGCAAGTGAGAGAAAGAGAAGGGTTGATGTTGAGTCTTTGAAGCTGCTCTCCCCTTGTCCTGACAGATCGGAGTCTCGTCCCTCTCCGTTTAACCCCCTGATGCTACATCACACACTCACCGGCAAACAAAACACACTTTTCAGGCTGCCATGGACACACATAATAACGCAGTGCCAGGCTTGCTACTGTCGAGGTCACGCCCTTGTGTTTAAGGACTGTTAGATTTACTTCATTTGATATTTATTGACTTGTCAAGGTGACTGTAATGATATTAAATAGTTAATTTCCATAAAGGTGTAAGATGTGTGTTTGGTTATTTTTTATTATTCACATGTCGGAGCCTTGTATTTGCAGCACCAAGCCAGCGGTCTCTATATTATTAAGTCATGCGGTGTGTCAGTGTGGCCTTGGCTTGTCTGACTAAACCAGACCGAAGAAGATGGCCCCAGGGTCTGTGACCCTGAGAGAGGCACACACACCTACACACAAAACCAACCAGATGCCTGACCTACTCCCTTCATGCCACGCACACACGCAAAATCCATTCCGGAGACAGACTTCTCCCTCTGTGTGTGTGTGTGACGCGGCTGCTCCGCTCTCTCAGACAAACAGGGGAAATCCTCCTTGTCCATCACAAACCATCTCACTGTCCCAGCGCACGTGGGCTCCTGCAGACCCTCCCCCGACCTCCCCGGCCGGGCTCCAAGCCCAAGAGACTTACCCAACACACATCCACACACAAACACACATATCCACATGCACGAGGCCCCTTGGCTCCAGCCAGGTTCCCCTGACGCAGAGACACACGCAGGCAGGAAGTTTGAGGAGAGGTTTGTGTCAGTTTGCTTCTCTTAGAACACTTCAGGTCTGACCCTCTCTTGACCAGGCGGCTTCCTCCTCCTCCATCTCTCCGTAAACAACCACGTCCCCGCCACTGAAGGCGTGCCGGCTCGCCAAGTGTAATAACATCACTCATGTTTTGATGTGAGGCGGGACGTCTACGTGAGTTAGGGAGTCAGACTCCCGTAGATGTGTTTGTGTGTAGCAGGAGAAACCTTATGTGTGTGTGTGTGTGTGTGTGTGTGTGTGCATGTTTCCTTCTGGGGTTTCTCTGATTACAGGGATGGCAGATCTTCGTCATGGAGGAAGCCATGTTAACCTGTCGCCTTAGCCGTCTTCTCCTCCCACTGTTTATCCATTGTGTGTCTTTAAAACACACACACACACACACACACACACACACACACACACAGACACATACACGTAGAGAAAGGGTTGTCCACTGATCTTGTTGAGTGTGTGTCAACTCCATTAGCACATTCCCAGATAGGACCAGAGCCCTCTTATCTGTGGCGACCCATTAATTACACTTTGTTCCCTTAAGTGATCTATTTCAGACCTGCTCCACCCTCAACACCCACTCTTTGCTATCTCCACCCCTGGCCTGCTCCTCCCCCACCTGACCTCCTCCCCTCTCCTCTCTCCTCTCTCCTCTTCGCTCCTCTCCCCTCCTCTCCTCTCCTCTCCTCCCCTCTCCTCCTTTTCATCCCACCCCCACACCATCTCCCCCTCTCTGTATGTGTTATAGTGCATGGGATCACAAGGTCATGGTACAAGTAGCTCTATACATCCATAGCAGGTGTATGTATGTATGTGGATCTATTCGAGAGACAAGAGAAAAATGAGGCTCTTACAGAGAGGCACATTCTGCAGTAGACTCTCCATCAGGTGATCAAAAATGTCCTTCAGAGCCCACATTTTATTTCTCACACTGCTCTGTTTTCTGTCTATGTAACTGTTGAAAAACTAATGGCTCATATAAAAATCACAATTTGTCTGGTTTTATATTTTGAAGTGCATATTTCTATTGCCTCGATGTACGTGTGTGTCCTCCTGCACCCGGGTGATGCTAAGCAGTGAGAAGTGTTAGACAATCAAGAGTGTCATCTCGCAGTATGTATGCACAGTATGTACCTGTGACCATGTATTGATTCCTGTGTACGCCTCCAGTTCGGTACAGTCTTTATTTCTTTGAGTCTTCATTTGGAGTTAGCTGAAAGGCTAATTTACGTCGGCAGCCCTTTTCGCCTGAACAGATAAAAAGCACATTACATTGTGTTATAAAACATATATAATACAGTTAAATTAAAGGCAAAATCCGTGATCAGATGTTACAGGTGAATACAAATAATCTACGGCCAAAGAGAAAATTCAAGCGGCTGCGCTCATTTGATCATTTGCATTGCTTTTCCTTTTCGTGGCCTAAAGTCCAAAGGCTTTGCACTTCACTGATGTGTTTTCTTGGCTCTGTTGAAGATTGATACAGGTGACAAATCATTGCGCGGTATATCAATCATTTGTGTCCACTGCGCAGCTCTTTTTTACATGCTTGTGTTAAGTGGTGGCTATGTCTCCTGTTGCTATAAAGCTATCGAGTCCATGAATGTTTTGTGTCACCAAAAATAAAGGCCTGGCATTGTGAAGAACATGCAGCAAGGCATTGTTTCTCATTGTAAGCAATTAAAGCAGCAAGAGCAGTGTTGTATACACATTTACAGCCAGAGGACAAAAATATATACAGTGGGATGTAAAGAAAAGGTGGGAATCATTTAAAAATGCGCCCTGTACTATACATTCCCTTAACATGCTTCCAGTGTACAAAGCCTTTGATGCTTTGGAGTTATACCTCACATTGCACACAGCCTGAGCCCGTGGTGGTAATGGCTATGCTCTATTCTTCTATACCGCTCAGACAACCTGGTTAGTGAAATGGGGTTGTATGTAAGGTGTGTCCTCGTGGCCTTGTGTGGATGGGGGGTTCTCACACTCAAAGCTGTCTATTCTCTGACCATTGCTTGTGAATGTGGCCTGTCGTTCCTACAGGTGCAGGGGGGCCTCTCTCAGCCCTCTCCTCCTCCTCCATCTCTTTTGTGACTGAGTGATGTGTGTACGTCTGATATTGTAGAAGTGTGCATGTGTGTGCGAGTGTGTGTTTTTCTATGCCTGGTATTGTCCCGAAGGTGCTAGGGAGGTGCGTGAGTGTGTGCATGTGTGTGCATGTGTGTGCATGTGTGTGCGCCAGACCTCATTGTGTTGAAGTGGAGCAGAGGTTGTGTGTTTATGTGAGTGAGGAGTGAGTGTAGTATAGTGAAGTGGCGTAGCGAGTGTGCAGTTTGGCTTGGATTTGGTTATTTAGACTCCGTGCTTGTGTCTGTGTTGGCGTGCACATGGGCACACCCACATGTGCACATGCTCCGTCTCCACCAGTGTCTTTGGCAAGGTTGTCTGTCCTGACCCTTGCCCAGGCATCGTGGTGTGTGTGCGTGCATGTGTGTGTGTATGCGCCTGTGCCTACGTGAGTGCACGTATACGCATACATGCAGTGCCTCCACTAATGGACAGTCTTTGTGGGGGCCTCTCTTTTCAGCCATGCTGCTTTTGAGACACATTGTGCCTGGGCATAGAAACAGAAGCTCTCCATTGCCCCTCAATAGGCCAAAAACAAAACCGTGTCAGGCGAGCTAGCAGCCCCTGAGTGTTTGCCATTTAAGTCCTGACCAATGGTGGCGCAGATGGAACAAAGGGCCTGGACAGGGAAGGAGGCCTGCACTGTTTACAGTGCTAATGTCTGGGTGGCACTCCCAACAAGGCCCCTCCATACACATACATGTGTACGCACACTCGGTCACTCAATCTCTCTCTTTCTGCGACTCTCTCTGTCACATATGTACACTGAATCAACAGGTGCATGCGCAGACGTTATGTTAAAAACAAAACCTGCCAGTGAATCTTGGGCAGAATTCACAAAAATGTTATGTGTGCATTTCATAGTTGGAGTGACTGTGTTTTATTTCCAAAGCTAGCATGACTTCAAGACATTCTCGCAATTACATGTTTCTTGGTGTAGTCGAAAGATTTGCAAACAATGTGCAATATTTGTTATGTAATTTCATCATTAACTTTCAGGTCAACAATTTTCTTGAAAGCTTTATCCAAACGCCCTCAAGACAAAACACTGTCCCATTTATTATATAAGGTCAATTAGTATTTTAGATAGTATATAAGACAAATTGATATCTTAATATATAAGATATCCAGCTTTGTATCTATCCTTACAAAACTCAGGCAAATTCCTGGCAACTTATTTTCACATGCTGCCGGTGTATATGCAGTGCTAACTTGGATTAATTTAAGTGTACTTTTTAAAAAAATCCCTATATTTATTATTTAAACCTGTTATTTGTCTAATTTAAAAAAATAAATGAGTAAAGGTAACTGATGTCTTTATGAAATGCCACACACAGCTGTCTCACTCCCCTTACTCCAAAGTGTCTCATCCCATTTTAGTGGCGCAGAGGAGAACGGCTGACATTGAGAGGTGCTGTCGGAGGCGAGGGCATGTTTGGGCTTTTGATTTTTACTGAAGAGGAAAGGGGAGAGTCTGACACTGGTATCAAATAGCTTGCGCTGTCCTTGGACCGGGGGTTATCTTGTAAATACTCTGCTCCAAGTCTATAAAAGCGAGGGTCCTTTATGACGGCCAAGGCCACTCATTCACGTTAAAATAAAAAAGCACTCAGTGCAGTCTCAGTGTCTGGGTAGAGAGGCAGCAAGTGGGAAAGGAAGGAGGGAGGGAACTGAAGGAGAAACAAGCAGAGAGCAGAAGTACAGTGTCGCACTGTCTTTTGTCTGGAGTCCTTCTCACAAGTTTTCCTCTTCCTGGGATTATTATATGGAACATAAAGTAACTTACATTTTGTGATGATTTCAACAAGTTAATGTGATATTCTACCCTCTCTGGGCTTTCACTTGATTTTCTTCCTCTATGTCTCTCTTCTGTTTGTATTTTATTCAAAGTAAATACAGAGTCCCCTCAGCGGCCCCTGTAGCTAGTGATTCAGGTTCCTCATCTCTGGATGTGTAATGAGTTCTGCCTTGTTTTTGTCTAACAACAACATGCAATAATAAGCAAAGTAATTAAAAGCAGTGAGAGGGAGATGGGGGGGAGGCAGACCCAGCTTACCAACGAGCATTAAAAATGAATTGCATTCGAGAAGCAGCAGTGGTATTACTAGTTTGATGAAATGAGCTCTGTTTCGAATAGTTTTCTGTTTAATTTTTTTCTCGTGTGATGCATGTGTGTCTCCTGTAGACGTGCGAGGGCTTAGTACCGCGTTGATTTTATTAAAACTGAAGACACACAGCGTAGCATAGCATAAATAAAAGTCTGATTATACCTGTTATGTGGTTTGTGGGTTTGACGTGGATGTCTTCAGCCTGAGTGGAAATTGAGTGGTGGCAGTGGGGAGGGGTGTAGATTTAGATTTAATTAGCTTTTTGACTGAGGACAACATCTCCACGTTTTGTTACAGAGGGCAGAGTTGTCCTGGCAGTGTGGCGGACCGGCTGTCACCTGCCTGGGCTTTCTTTGACCTCGTCTCCAGTGGCAACTTGTCCTACCCCCTTCGACAGACAGCCACGTGGGACAAAATGACATTCTTGACCTTTATGCATGTCGGCGAGCAAGATGACAACACGCATAACTGACTGTACGCGCGCGGGTGTATCTCATACGGACCACCGCACACACAGTATCTGCACGCACGCTGTGCACATACTCTCACACACGCCACAGAAGATCATCTAATATCAGAGAGCGTCAGGGGCGGAAATCCGATCGTCTGACAACCAGGATACAGATAGCGATTCCCCACCGCTGATCCATGCAACAGATAGTTTCCACAAACAGCACCCCGGCTAAGGTTACAGCCAGACAGGGCCCACTACACAACGCGCTCCCGGGCCTCACATCGAGATAAAACAAAAGCTTAGGTTACCGTTGATAGGAAATCGATAAGAAAATGCACTGTTTGTGTTAGATTTTTGATGAAAACTTTGACAAGAGGAAATGAGAAAATGTTTGCTTGTGCATGCAATAATATCATGTGCATCAGTCCTGTTAGGTATTCTGTTTTTGTAATTTTCGCCTCATGATTATATCAGTGTTCATCTGCTTTTTTTTTAATTGAAGCTCATTAAATGTTTAACCCAAATGTCAGGATATTTGATTAAGCACTCATAATTGTTTAAAGGAGTTCAATTCACACAAAGAAAAGCATCATCACTTTACATTTCCCTTGCCTCAAAGTCCTCTTAATAATTTGAATATGTATTTATATTATAAATGAAGTGAAGAGATATGGCCCCCTTCACATCAATGTAATTACGAATCACAAAAAAAGTTTGATTCAAATAAAATAGGCCATTTGTACACAAGCAATTAACTGGTGGGGCTTTAAATAATGTAGCCCAGATGGAACCTAATTATAGTCGGCATGCTTTGATTCGGGCTTTCTGTCGGAGTATCACTCGGGGCGTCACTTTGGCTTTTCAGTCACCTAGCGTTTGTTTTGAAATTTGTGACAATCAGAGCCGATTACCATTTGTAACAGCATGCAGCGTTTGGTGCGGAGGGAAGAAAGCATGGCCCATAGCTATGGAGGAGTTTCCTTGTTTCCTTTTTAACAGCTCAAAACTCTCCTCCCTTGTTCCCTTACCTCACTGCACACAAATGATAACAACTGTGTGTGTGTGTGTTGATTGTTCTGTGTTTTGGGGGAAGGGAACAGTGGGTTTGTGCTACATGTGTGAGTGAATGTATGCATGAGTGTGCGCCATCCATGAGTAGACGCTCGCAAGTGACGAATGTGTTTGTGTGTTCATGTGTGTGTCAGCGTCTTGTACCAGTGTAGAGTCAGAGGGAGATCAAACAGTCAGTCAATTACCTTGAGAGGGCTCCAGTGGCTGTGACAGAGTGGAGGAGGCTAAATATCCAGGATCAAATACTCTCCTCTGCCTGTCACATAATGAGGCAGCCTCACCAGGCTCAGAAAACACACACAGAATGTTCAAACACAGGGCACAGGGATGAGGCGCCGGACTGAAACTCTGCCATGACCTGAGCAAGGGAGCACGGAAGGGGAGCTTTCACTAAAGACCTTGTTTCTTCACCTGGCCTCTCCTGCATTACAGTGAAACACCATCGCGAAGCTCCGTGTGCGAGCGTGTGTGTTGCTTCACCTCAAGGTTACAGCCGTCGTCAATCTCCTCACAGAAATAATCTCTGTTAAGCTTGCCATTGCCTAATGTTAATTATAAACACATTGTGAAAGTAAAGAGGTTTTTTTTGCTGTATTTCCCATGACAATACCCAGTGTTATGGAGCTCACAGTAACATCATTATTGCATTTACAATAAATGAGGACATTATTGCATTTACAATAAACTTTATTAAATTAATGCAATTACAATGATCTTGTTAAAATTAGCACGTGCAACTTAATTGATTTACAGCTGATGCAAGAAAGCACACACACAAACACGCAGGGTCGTTTATTTTCAAAGTTTGATCAATTAAGCACAAGATGCAAGTTGTAATTAAACCGATTTAAAATGGAAGACCTGTTCATCTGTTGGAACAATACGTAAAAAAAATCAATCGCTCGTAAAAAAAAACCTGCTCATCGGTTGAAAAACTTTTCAGCAAAGGACTGGAACTGAGGCTAAAGTAGAAAACTCATGGGCGGCTGTTTATGGGATCACTTTACACACGAGATACAGCCAGATGACACCTCATCGATCCCCACATCTTTTAAAGATATTACTTTGATTTGTGGCATAGCTGAGGTAATTCTCTCTCCCTCTCCCTCTCTCACGGTCTTTAGTGGCTAGTGAAGCCTGGTCACTGGGGTTCCTCCTCTAAATCAGTGGTCACATTTCAGCTTTGACAACATCCATTAGGTTCGACACACTTTGGCTATTAAAGGAAGAGTGGACGTAAGCTGTTAAAGGCCTATTTAAGCCAGAGTGAGAGTGGGTTTATGTCTCTGTGTGCGAGTGTTGTCGAGGGGTGGGTGGATGGTGGGGGGGGTGGCTCCACCGTATAGAGGGGTGGAGCTTCACACCAGAGTCATTGGAGGGGCACAGGCTCATCTGCATATTGGCACAGAGACGCCCCCCTGGTGACCCCAAACTGCGATGGGATAGGGTGGAGAGGCTGGCGGCGTTCCGGAGGAGTTCACCGCCAGTTCAGGGTGAATGAGAGAGCGCTGCGGCATTGATCGCTTCTGCAGGAGAAAAAAAAAAGAGGACAAAACAGAAGTAAAAACACTAGTGAGGGAGAGACCGATGAGACGGAGAAAATGGAGGAGGAGGAGGTGGAAAAAGATCACAGTGCCTCAAATTGGATATAAATGATAGATTAGAGGTGTGAGAGGGCTGTGTCTTTGTTTTCCAGGGATGGATGTTATGTTGAGCCCTACACAGGTAGCAGAGTCACTGAGAGTGCCGGGTTATTGACTCCCATGATTGCCAGGCCAGTAAATTTGACCCAAGGCACTAACCGCAGTCTGCTTGCTATATAGCCTGCACTACAGTCCCTTATCTCAGAGTGATCGAGAACCCCCTTACATACTCGTACACACAAATTACACACACACATACACAAACAAAACACACCCTCGGCCAAAGACCGTGTGCTTACCCCCGGTCTAACAATCATACACACAAACACACATGCATGCACACCATCTCCATTAATGCGTCCAGGAAGGGGTCAATCTAATAAACATGGGGTCAGTGCAGTGGTCATCAGAGGCCTGTCTAGGGTGAGAGAGCCTTTAAGGTGCTTCCTAATTGTATCCCTGCGGCCTTCAGTCTAGCTTTTTATAGCTGATTGCATGTGCACAGCGGAGAAGGGAGGAAGGAAGGAGAAAGGCGCTGAAGAGAGGAGCAGAGGTATTTTTAATGTACTACTGATTTGACTCACACAAAAGGTTGTGTGAGATGCAACCCTTTTCTGCTGGGACCAGTTGTTTTTATACGACCCTACCCTAACAGATTTCAGATACTGGGGTTATCCTTTTCTTCTTTAATCCTCCCGAGGAAATTGTAGGGAGCCATTTTAATTTTCTTATCTTAAAAACAAATGCAGATCCCAGCAATAACAACAACCAAAAAAAAAAAAACAGTCTTAAGTGTGCAAATCAGGATTCAAATAAGAAAACTCATTACTTTAAGGCTTGTATTCACACATCCCTCTGTCTGTAACACATGTAAATTTTTCTTAGATCTATCTATCAAGGGATGAAACTCTTAATATCATCTCACAGCAAACCTATTCTCCCTCCGGGAAACAAGAGGGCACCTCAATATGGCTTCTCAAGTCCAGTTACAGTTGTGTTGCTAAGCAGCTGAGCTGCTAGCCAGCGGCGGCAGAAACAAGCCATTATCTGTTAGCGCTCTCCCTGAATGGTTAGTGAGCAGGAGCGGAGACGAGTCGGGCAACAGCTGCAGCCGCGATCTGTCCTCATCATCGATGCTCCGCTGCAGAGCTGAGGTGTTCTATAGCAGAAACATAGAAACTGCCATCAGGTTTGCAAGCTATCCAACCAAAAAAGCTGGCCAGTGATACCCTAACCCCTGAGGTGGACAGGAACCTGAGGCGCATGTAGCAGATTTCAAGCCCCAGTGTGACCCCCAACTTGGGAACTTGCTAACCTGGAGGAGGTCAGAGGGAAACCCAGCACTGCTGCCTCCCCCCACCACCACCGGACCACTTGATATGCTCACTAGTTACCTCTCTGCAGCTCCTGTCTTACCTATCCTCAATCAGCCCTTTAGAATGAATGACTACCGCTCCACTGGTTTCGCTTAGTGCGCCCATTGTGCATAACTCTGGTTCTGTTGGAAGGCCTGAGATGGAAAGAGTGCAGCGGAGTGGTGTTGATTATCAGGTATCCGCTTGGATAACATATTACGGCAGTCCCATTGGACTAATAGGTCATAGGCTGTCATGGCTCTCATGCATAAGGCCTTAGGCTTGCATGCAGTGCATTGTGGGAGTGGACAGCCATACAGGACTAAACATCGTTTCTAATGGTGCTAATTTATTTTCACCTTTTGTGTTCCCTCAGTAGCTATACAGGTGCAAGGATATGTTTTTAATAATGCTAGAAAACACATTATACACTTGTTTGCCTGCAGCTTTACAGTACGCAAATAATTTGTGAACCCTGCTCATGCTTATGTTTGTGTCTGTGTCTCTTTTACTTGTAGGCACAGAGAGGCACGAGCTGACCTCCTGGCTGAGTTTCAACTCCATCTTCAGGTTCTTCAGTGAAGTCCTGGAGGTGAAAGAGGACGAGGAGATGGAGGAGACCTCCAACATTGTCACCACGCGCAGCAGCTCCCTCAAAAGCAAACATCAGGATTTGTAGAAGACCAACCAAACTGACTTGGAACAAGAGGAGGGGGAGTGGGGTGGCGAGGGGTCAGAGGGGGCATTGCGGAAAGGGAGGCTAAGGTTCCAGATCCTCTCTGCTGTTTTTTTTTTTTCTTTTCCCTCTGTTAACCTTCCTCCATCTTTCTTTCCACACTCCTCTCCCTGAGTGTCATTTCTCGCTTCCAGCCCTCCCTGGCTCTGCACACATATCCTTGTTGTTGAAAGAGACAAGAGTACAGGGTCACCGTGTATACATCACAATAACGTTTTGCATTACTTCTAGATGAGCGCAACTGTCAAAGCAATATGGGCCTGAGTGTTAGCGCTTCCCGTGGGCTGTGGCCTGGCTGCGGGTACGGGCCACGGCAGCAGAGATTAAGGCTGACAGGCGCTGTGCACAATGCGCTGTGGTGCACCTCTAATTGTCCTGACATCAGCCTGAACTGAGCTAATGCCCCGCCTGCCCTCCAGTCTGCACTGCTCACGCTCTCCCCTCCTCTCCCTCTTCCCCCCCGGTCCTAAAGCCTGAGCTGCTTACCCCGAAATCAGCTCATGCTGTATGGTATCTTCTGCCAAGGCTCGATATTATTTCAACCTAATCAGTTTCCATCTTCTTCCTTTTTTTTTCGTTTAAGCCTTTACTCACCGCAAATGTTTTTATCAAGAGTGAACACACACTCTCAACTGGTGACCATTTGTTTTGTTTTGTTTTAACAAAGGGTGTTGTTTTTATGACTTCTTCATTCTCTAACTCCTCCGCACATGCAGTCGGAATTTTTCTCATTCAGCTTTGTGTAAAATGCGGTTCTAACCCGTGCCATATATTTCTGGGATTGCAGTGCTTATAATAAGAGATATTCTGTTTTTTTTAATTTCTCAACTTTGAGCTAAATTTGAATGCAATGCCTCTCACACACATTTGATTTTTAATATAAGCCAATACTTCTCTGAGCTGTAAGTGTTTAGTTTAGAATACCTCTAAAGCTGTGGAGAGTTCATCTCTCTGTGTTTATTATAAATATACTGTATATCTTTTCTTCCTGTCTTTTCTTTTTTTTTTTTTCAATTTGATATCCTTGAAATTGATGCCTCCGGATGATTGAAGGTGATGAAACAAATAAAACAAACACAACCTGTGCTGAATATGGAAAATTCAGGACACTGAGCAAATTTAAAATTACTTAAAGTCAAGCATCAGAATGGGTTTGAGGGATATCTCATTTTAACAGGAGCCAGAAGTCAGCTCACAACACTCATAAAGCCCCAATATATCGCCTTACACATGTCAGGAAATCCAAGATTTCAATATTATTCTAAGCCTGAATGATATTTCCTAAGATGTTGGAGAAATGTAACACATCTATTCTTTCCCCTCCTCCAGAGTACTACTCTTCTTGTGTACTTAGAAGTGACAAAGTCTGCTCCCTGCTCAGCTGCACATAATCTGACTACGTGACACAAACATGATAAAAAATTTTCCACAAGGCTGGTGTGTTTTATAAACCACTCAAGGCTTAATGGAAGACATTTCTAATGTGTCGTGACATTAGTAAAAACTCAAACCGGATACTAAATCTTATGATACCTTAGACACATTCTCAAATATATACTTTCCTTTCTTTTTTTTCCTTACTTTAAATAGATCCCATTGTTTAACTTTTACACTGTGAAATCCTGCCTCTCCTGCCTACTGCGTGTATGGTTTAAGGCTTTTGTGGATTATCTTCTCCGCTGTAATGAGACAACTGTGGCTGATGGTTGCAGGCCTAATTTCCTTTTAATTTGATTCAGATCTCTTCAGGTTTCAGCAAAGAAGTTGGCTTATTATTTGATTTGATGAGTTTCGTTTCCAGATACCATTGCTCATCTTTCTGCTTTTCAGCCACAATCAGTTCATTTTTCCCTCCATAATTTGTATATTGTTGCCTTAGGAATAAACAAGACTCTGTTCACTGTTTTTTAATAATATCCAGCAAGCCATATGTGAATGGAACTAAAGATGTAAGAGCAGCCTAAATCCAAAGCACAGTCTGCAAATAAAAGGGGACTAATTTTGCCAATTGCTCTTGTTGACATTATTTTTTGCAGATGGTTTATATGTTGTACTGGTTTAAGGAACACGCCTATTTTGTTTTATGGCAGTGTAAGCGTTTGGATTTTATGAAACCGCGGGTGTCCTGCCAGGTCACATATTTTGTTTCTTATATTCAAATGTTTGCCTCACTCTCTTCTGATCCAGTTTTAAACGACTGTCTTTAAAAATGATTTTACAGTCTGCAACACATTAATTCCTGTACTTTTACATGATTGATTTCTTTGGGGTGATTAACCAATAAACCTGTCTGATGCAAAAAAACAACAACTTCTGAATCGTGTTCTTTGAACTGTCTCTTTTTTATTTAATTATGGATGTATACATATTATTTTATTTATTTGCTGTTTATTCCGTCGTGTTTTTCATCTGTAATATTTTCCTGATGCCGGTGCGTAAACGCGCATTTATTTTGGATACGTTTGGATAAAATAAATCGGCCTTGGAAGTCAGGTGCGATCGCAAAAGAGAGACGTGGAGATGTGCCCGACAGTGTGAAGTGGCTGCAGAGGGACGAGAAAAGTCGAGCAAGCGAGTGAAAAACGACCTGAGTCATCATCTCACATGACATCGATGAAATCCAACCGACTAACATTCATTCGCTGCCACACAGCTCGGCCGGTGTTAAGTGGCTTTTGTCGTGTTTTCTAAAAAAGTTCAAACTTACTCTGTTTCAGTAAAAGTTTGACGATTTGAAATTGAAAAAAAAAACGTGTCGCACAGGTCAGGGTCGCGTCACAGAGTGATTATATCGCCAGGAAAGCCGTGTGTCAAAAAGGAAAACAAACTATAAACAGTAATTCCCCTCTTTTTGGTCATTAATTTTGGCAAAGTGAGCCCCCCCTCCAGCTGAGCGAGGTTTTACAGCATCATTTGTTTTCACACGGTGAAACCGATCAGGTCATTAAACGCCCCCTCAATAAATCTTTAGAAATCTTTTCCATTAACCCCTGAACAACAAGTGGAACCAGGCGAGTCCCCCTCACACCGTGTCAGGCCGCTGATTAAAGAGAGGCATTCAATCACACACACACACACGGACACACACACACACATGCGCACGTGAATTAGCCTGTATAGAAGAAGTTCCTCGGGACAGGACTGTCTTCTAACTTCATTTCTGTGAGAGGACAATCTCTTCTTATTCTCGTATTAGCGCGAATTTCTCTGGGTTTTTTAATTAAATAACCCGCCTGCTGTCCAAAGCGGTGATGTAGCGGTGGCCACCGTAAATTATGACCTCCAGTCAGTGATCATCAAAGGCGAGGCGACGCGCACACACGGAAATAAATTAGAAAGTCGCTCAGGAATTATTTTTTCACGCCCTGAGACTCGTTCACTATCTTGGAAAGTCTATTTTGCAGATTATATGGCGACACTGAAAAAGTTGTTTAAAGTAACTTCAGGTGTGTGTCTGCGAGTTCACAGCTCACTCCCGAACTTCTGCGTCAAGAGTTCCCGACTTCCACTTAAATTTGCGCGTCTGTGATCCTCAAAATCTAAATCCCGTTCATCTTTGAACGTTAAGGAGGATCCTCGTGCGTCACTTTGGCACATGGAGCTGCCTCCTAACTTCTACAGACAGCGGTGATCTCTTCATGTCTGAAGAGGAGGAGGTGGGGGGGGCTGATAGAAATGGTTTATCGGCTCTCTCATAGTTCCTAAAGGTTCCGGGGACCCTCTCAGAGGAGGGATCCCCCCGAACCGACCGACGAACAGTCTGATCCGTCTGCCTTCTTTACTCGCTTGAAGTTAGCGCAGCGTGTGAATGTATAATAGGTATGACTGATTTGATTATAGGTTTCACACTCCCGGCTATTGTCGTCAACTCACGGTACAGACAGTTACAGACAGCTCCACACTGAATCATATCTGCGACAGAAAATAACATCAGCCGCGGAGCTTTAGGATGAAATCCTGCCAAATGGGGGGTCCGTGCTGTAATGTTAAGATTGGAGAGGAGCGGGCGGGTGGGTGGGTTTGGGTGGGGTCCTTGACATGAAGAAGTTGGGGAACCCCTGCGCTGCCACAGCCTGATATTTCAATTTTTACTTGAAGAGAGTTGTTGTCACGCTTGCTTGCTCCGGCCCACTCTGATATGCACGCCATCCCTTGCAGAAGATGAACTCTTTCCAAAAGGAGCCAGGCATTAAGCAAAGTTGGAATGTCACCCCTCTCTGACAGCCCCCCTCACACACACACACACACACACACACACACACACACAACACACACTCTCTCTCCTTCTGCACTCCTCCAGCGGATCACTGTCAGATCACTATTTGCATAATTATATGCTCAGCTCAGAGGAGAAAACTAACCCCAAATTTTACGGGTCAACAAACTGCAACAATCAATGTTTTATCGGGTATACTAAGGGAAAAATGTCTTTAACAATCACGCTAGAGGAACTCTCTTTCTCTCCCTCTCGCCCCTTCTCCATCAATTCAATTCAATTACTTTATTGGCATGACTGCTTATCAGAAACAATATTTCCAAAGCAGTTTAAAAAATGTAAATTCACCCCCCCTACACCCACCCTCGCTTCAAAAAAGACCCCTCTCTCTCCGTCTCTCTCTCTCTCTGTCCTTCCCAGTACGTGAGCAAATACTTTTTCATCTATTGACTGGAGGGGGAGAGAGAATGTCTGGCTTAAGCTCGGAGGTGCATTCAAGATTGTATCCCTTCTTCCCCTTCTCCCCATTCTGCCCCTCTTTTCTCCGCCCGGCTCTACACTGTGTTTTTCCTCCGCAGAAGAGCTCTTTAATATAGGGGCCTGTATACCAGAGCGCAGGACTTCGCTGGCCGGTTTCGTTAGACATCATTACATATTCATTGACTTGCAGAGAAACCATTTAATCCAGTGGAAACAACTCCTCTTCAATCGCCCCTCTCGCCGTCTCTATTCTAATAAGGAGTCGCGGGCTGAGACAACACTCGGGGCCGCAGACGTCACATTTGGGAGAGGGAGTGCGTGGCTGGGCTTTTATTCTGCGGGGGCAAGGAGAGGTGAGGCTCGGATGAAAGATGCGAGGTCTGGGCACAGGTGTTGCACCAAGTGGGGGTCCCAGAGCCTGGCCTCTTCTGGATTTGTGAGGAAACATGCAAATCTGTGCTTTAATTTCATCGCGTACGACCAAAAACTGCAGGGAAACAGCCGCTGTGGAGTTGAGGGAAACTTGTGTGATCATATCCTGAGCTTCCTTCTCCACACACACACACACACACACACACACACACACGAAGCTGGCCCGCTATTCTTCTCACCTGTCTTTGGGCTCCTATGAAAAAAGGACTATCATAACCACATGTGTGGAAATATGCAAAGCAAATCGGCTATCCCAGCAAAAATTGCAATTCCCCAGGTTCCTATAAGAGGAGCGAGGCTCGTAGAGAGGTGAAAAATGCCTTCAGAGACCTAAATCACCAGGAAGCACAGCTTGGACCGCGGTCCCTGTAGGAATATAACACGAATATTAGCGGAATATTCTTATTCGTTGGTGTGTTTTCTTTTGCTGTCTAATGCTCCTAAGTAGCCTCTACATCAGCACCGTGGCCCAATGTGTGTGTGGTGCGTGCTTGAGGATCCTGGCATATAATACTCCGATTGTGGGACAGCTGTTGGCAGAGCCGTTTTACGGTGTTCAGTCCATTTGGCTTTAATAGCAGCTTTCAGGCGGACCGCTACTCTATCCCCTCACCGCCCCCTCAATTACACCTCCTCTGATACTCTGCTGGCCTAAAGACTCCTGCAGTAAAAAAAAAAGGAGAAAAAAAACAGCCTCTGAAATGCAATACATTTGAAGAATGGGCTCTGACTTTTAAGATTCGGGGCTATACTCTGATGATTTCAGGGGAAGCAGCGTTAGGCAAAGCAGTGGTGGAGGAGGGAGGGAGGGAGGTATAACGCAGCACGTTGGCCTGGTTTAACAGGCCACCGACGACTTGCTGGGGAGAACTGGTCATTTCGTGTTGATGAATGGCAGTGGAGATGAAGGGGCTCTAGGTAGGCCTGTGATCGGGGCCTTTCTCAGGCTGTAAAATGCGACTGGATATGTGAAAACTTAAGACCAGTGATGTGTGTTATTTAGCACTCTGTAATTTGTCAAATATCAAATATCGTGCTGACAAATGCCAGTTTTAATTAGCCCCGCGTGTGTGTTTGCGTGTGTTCTCCCGTTCGTGTGTCTCTTTCTCAGATGATCACACTTATGAAAAAAAAAAAAAAAAAAAAAGCTATCACTGTGAGGATGCTGTGGTCCTGTCTCTCAGCGTTTCTTTATAATACAGACAGGAAAAGTTGGAGGAAGCGTAAATTCACTGCGCACAGATCTCAGACTCAGCCTTAAATATATTTATTAAATGTGTTCTTTATTTTACAACGAGTTGCATGAAAGGCCTTTTAGAAATTACCATCGATTTAAATAGGAACGGTGTTAAAGTTGTGACAGAGGAGCAGTCGTTTATCATCAATAATAAAATGCACAGTAACTTCTTTGAGGAGTATCTGAGTTGATATTTTCTATTTCTATATATAATGACACCAAACTGTGACACAAAACTCAAATATTATAATAAAATATAGATTATGAAATTTATAAAAGACAGTGTCTGCCCTTTTTAAAAATCTAAAAGTGCTGTATAAAACTATTTCTGCACCTGAACAGGAAACCAACTAAATTAATTTCATTCAAACGAAAATAAATGTAACACTTTAAATTATTTTATCCTGGATTATCTGTTCTCGTCAAGTTACATTTAAATGGGCAGGCTATAATTAACAAAACATCAATTATACAATAAAAATATAAATGGAATAAGGAAGTGATTCTAGGGGAGACTGTGCATAATATAATCTTAACGAAAATATAATATATGTGCAGTTAAGGAATTTTATTTGCAGTTTTCTCAAAGTTTCCTGAGAGTTTCTCTGAAAAAAGCAAAGTGGAGTTTCCATCGGAGAGTGGCTCATTGTCTGTTTTGAATAGAAAAAAACGAGATCAATCCTCCTTCTAAACGTTTTTATTAGTCCTAACAACAACTCCACAAGTTTACTGTCATCCACCAGCAAATATTAAGTGCACACTCTTATTTTAAGTGGCCAAAATAAATCGAAGGAGGTCGACTGTATATGAAACAATAATTTCTCGCACTTAAAGCAACGAAATAATAAGGTATTTTCCAGAAATCCTTCAAGTCTAATCCTGCCCGAATCGATATGGCATCGGAGCTGGTGGGATATCGATTAGCTGGCGGTGAGAGAAAAGGCCTTGAATTACACTGCAAAACAATGAAGCCCTTTAACGAATCATCAGGCACGTTTTTTCCTCTCTCTCTTAACATATTTTCCTTTCTTAAAAACACACAAAGTCGAGTGTTAAACGAGTCAATATTTCTAGATCCATTTTCAAAAGATGTGTATTATTTTTATTAGCGTAAAATAAGACTTCCAACAACACCAGGATTCAGATTTCTTTAAAAAGTTGCCTTGGAGTGAAATTATCTCGACTTGAAGATTTATTTTACTCCCTCAGAAAAACAAACAAGACAAAAAGAGTTGAACAGAGACTGAGAGCTGCGTTAAAACAGCTGTTTTGCAGTGTAACCACACCACAGCCCCACAGTCTTACTCTCTTTTGGGTTTAAAATCTCTTGGAAAAAAATAAAAATAAATAAAAAATAAAAAAAACCGAGCGCAACGCGATATTAAATCACACATTATAGATGAGTTTCATCATGTGGACGCAGCCCTCCGAGGATAAACACGGCAGTGCGTGAGATCCAAGTTATTATTACTGAGGGAGCGGCCTTCCACTGGCAGCACCCTGCATCCTCATTACATCCACCCCAAAAAGAGATGAAGGTCTAAATGAAGTTATTGCCATCCAATGAACTCAAATTAGCCGGGCCACACCATGACAGACAGCTCGGGTGGAGGGAGCGCGCAGGAGGAGGAGGGTGGGGGGAGCGCGCTCGGAGGAATATAGGTGCTGGGATTGGCAGGTGTGCGTTTTGATGTGCATTTCATGGTTTGCGAGGCCCCTTAAGTGAAGTTGGCTTCATTTTGAATCTCCGTGGTTAAGCGAGTTAATATACTTGTGTTATTAAAGGGCCTGCAGTCACCTTGCAGCCTGCTCCATGATGCCTAACCCCTCCCCTCACATCCCGACGGCTCACACTTTGTTCCCATCTATTTCATTTCTTTATCAGCCATTCAAATATAACGTTTCCCTCTCTCACGCACACACTCTCTCTCTCTCGGCCGTCCACAATCTCTCCATCCGGTTGAATGGCTTTCTTTCTTGTCGCTAAGGTCCTCATTGTGTTAGCTACCTGAGTCAGCAGGGAGGATGAAAAGAGGAGAGTTTGACGGAGGAAGGACGGGGAGGAAGGGGTAGTTTGACATGCAAGGGAGGGAGACAGAGGCGATGATAGGCGAGCGGGGCCCTGTGAGGAGCTGAGTGAATTTACCTGCTCCTCCGGTGGCGAGCTGTGCGTGTGTGTGTGTGTGTGATGGTGTGTGTGTGTGAAGTTAACACAGCGGCCAACTCGACTTTATTGCTGTTTATCCCTGCAGCAAAAGCTGTCAGGCGCTGACAGATTGGCAGCATCTCTAATCAGTGCCCTCTTCCCTTCTCTCCGAGATCCCCCCTCAACTCATTCACTTCGGATCTGTCACCAATGGATCCTCACTAATGCCATTTATTCTTTAGGTGACAGATATAATGCACATATAGACAAAGTGCAACTTTTCGTTTCCACTATTCGAACAATGCGGAGATAATTATTAGGTTGCACCGTCTGCGAGGAGCGTTGGAGCATTTAGATGTCTGGATTTTAAATAAAAAAATAAAGAAAGGGAGTTGGATTAAATTGGAACACATTTTTGAAGTGTTTAAGTAGTAAACTTAAATAAAACATCGATTGCAGCAAAAGCAGAGGTGCTGTTTTTCTCTGGAAGCAGCTAATTCCGTCTGATTATGCTTAGAAAATCAAACGTATGCAACTAAAACTCAAATATTGTCCACGTCATGCAGAATCTGCAACAAAGTAAACGCAGCAAAAGAAAATAAGATCATAATGACTTCCTGTTTGATCTGAAAAAATACAAATAAAAGTATTTTTCTGCATTTTCTGGATGATAAAACATGATTTTCTTTGATCTCGTCGAGATGAAAATGCGCACTGCTACTGACCGAGCAACCTTTTGTCCACATCTATATTTAATAGCAATATTTATAGCTTTATTATAACACTGGATAAATTATCCTAAAAACGTGTCTCACCTAAACTTCCCACCTTCCATAAGTGCATGTGCACAGATTTTTATTATAAACCGAGATTTCTGTGCGTGCGTGAGTCGCAGTGTAGTGGGTCTTGATATTCCGCACACACAGACTGTCAAATAAATCGGCCAGCATAAGAACTTCAAGTGCTGGGGAAGGAAAAAAAAAAAAAATCTTTATAAAAGCACGACATCCAACCTGAGCTGTCCGAGTCTCGTGCAGGGCCCGCAGAATAACAGTGGACCTAAAGCTATATTTCACTTAGAGCCTTCAATGGGATTGGTGCTTATCTCGCCAGCACAGCGCTGCTGACCTGTAGGCTGCCGCATCAGAGGTGTGTGTTTGTGTTGAGGTGTTGACCTGTCAGGGGGGACTTGTTAGGACTTTAACTCCGACTGCTGGCGGTCTCCAGACATCCGGGGGTGGCATCGATTTGAAACTTGTCCTGTCTAATTTGATGATAACATCCAGCCTGCCCCGCCGCAGCACCATGGACAGCGCACTGTCTTGACCTTGCCTTGCTATCAAATTACCCCCGTCTGGGCCACGGTGGGAGCCCAGCACCAAGTTTACTATAGGCTGAGAGGGAGAGGGAGAGGGAGGGAGAGAGGGACAGAGAGAGAGAGAGAGAGAGAGAGAGAGAGAGAGAGAGAGAGAGAGAGAGAGAGAGAGGGGGACAGATAGAGAGAGAGAGAGAGAGGGAGAGAGATTTGCTTCTTTCACCAAAGACAAATCTTGTGTGAAGCCAGTGCTTACACTCTGTAATGCTGTGGTAAATCAAGAAGAGGTTGGCGGTTTGCATTGGCTGTCGCGCCAACCGCCTATGTAAATGATACTTAGTTACATTTACACAAAGACTTTATTTGATGGGGTTTTCTTTTTTATGCATGTCTGTGTGTCTCCATTCAGTTTGATACCACACAGTCAACTTTAACTCTGTGACTGGATTTCAAACTGACCGTGTTATAGCCAATATAAGAATGGATTGCCACCTGTCCTAAAATAAAGATTCTCCAGTTGTGGAGCGAGTACTGTGATCCTTTACTTATACTGCAATGTAGAAATACTCCAGAAGTAAGAGTCCTGCTGGAGTACAGTTAGTAAGCCTGACTGATGTATCAGGTGGCCAATTTTCTCTGCCAATATTGGCTGTTCACATTTATCAGAGATATATCTGTATTGGTTTATATGTTGTCTGATATAATAATCTTTTTATTATTTATTATAATAGAGAAAAAGATGCCTTATTTATAATTAAACTCCCAGAAGTTTACCGTTGCAACGCACTGATGTCATTCTGGACGATAAAGTGAATTCAAAGTGGAAGTTAACCTGCCTCCCTTACATATCTAAGTGTTTGATAACTACATTTGAAAGATCCAAGAAATGTGTTTATACATGCCGATATATTGATATTGTATTTTCTTTTACTCCCTAATATCGGTATCAGTATCGGCCCTAAAAAATGAATATCTGTCGGGCTCTGATTGTTGGTAAAATGTAATGAAAGTACCAAAGTAAAAGTACTAATTCAGAAAAATGTCCCCTGTCAGTGACAGTGTTATATATTATATTTCTGCTTTTTATGCATTACTGTGTAAGAAGCATTTCACTGTTGTAACTGGCTGAGGTGGAGCTCCCTTTAACCACTTTGGGTAGTTTAATCTTTATTTTATAAGCTAAACTTTTCCTTTTGTTTTCTGTGTATCTTAATCTGCTCAGCAACTTAAATTGTCAAATAAAAGCTGGTAGCAAAAAGTGCAAACACCCCCCTCACTTACATTCCTCCACCGCCGTTTTCTAGCGAGCATATTGCAAATGCAAGTTTGTAAAGTATGTTTAAAGAACGTCCAGAACATGTTTTGCAGGTTAAATGTGGGAAATGTAACATTTGCGAAGCAGATTGAGAGATTTCATCCACTTTAACAAGTCATCTCTCGATCACAGGAGCTGCAGAGGAAGCAACAGTTCTTCATGCACCAGCCAGGCTTGAAGTCAGACCCAAACAGAACACGTACAGTATGGGGACGTCTGCTGAATACACGTGCGCATCAGTGCATGTAAATAGATGCGAAGCAAACAGAGAAAACAAGCAATTTATATTTCGCAAATCGTCTCAGAGTAGTTACACCCTATCAGCTGGTGCACATACTGTGGTAACAAGTTGATTTGGGAACCAGAATGTCTAAAGTTTGAGAGAGAGCCCAAGGCAGTGACGGGAGGAGGATTTAGTGGTGGAGAAAGAGAGGGAGAGGGGCTGTTTGATGGAGCTCCACAGCTTTGAGACAGCTTGTTAATTAAAACCCCAAGAGATGAGGCTCTGCAGCCACCGTCCATATCAGAGCACTGCTAACTATACTGACAGCAAGTTACTTAACAAGCGAGCGCCTCAATCCTATACCGGTTTTTTTTTTTTTTTATCACAGGCGAGCAGTGAGATATTTTAATTCGTTAAAATCCCACTGTGGCGGTGAAATATCTTGTTTTCTACTTAAGAAATTATGACAAACCTTCGTATTCTCTGTCATGCCAGGGATGGAGCCCAAATGGCTGCTTATGCTCCAAAATCCACACATCAGCTTAAATGTGGCAAATTCGATTAAGGGAGGAAAGAAAGACATGTCAAAAAATGAGTGAATTAGTCTAGACATAGGTTGGCTGGTATTAAAATCTTAGCTTTATATTCAGACATTGGAATTATTTCCAAAAAAATCAAAGTAGCTTGAGATTTGAGAGAGGCAGATAGGGGCCCTGCGCGCGGGACACAAAGAAGGCGACATCAAGTCAAAACAAAAGAAGATACTGTGTGCGTGTTTCCTTTTTATTATTATTTTTTTTTTTTTGGTGAATGCGTTTTCTGATCAATTTCAATCGAGGTCATCACGCGCTTTGTCCCCATGCATTATTCCACCTTAATTGAACCCGCAACCCGCCCTTTGCCTGCGGGATCTCTGAGCAATTTCAATTCTATATGCATGCGTGAGATGATGGCTTGTTAAGTCGAGGAAAACAAATACCAAGAGAGCCTTACTCAAACACTCAAAATGTATGACGGGCCCATGCCCATTGTTCAAAAAATAATTGAAATGCTGCTTCCCTCTCTCCCCTCGCTTGCTAATAACGTGTTAGCCAAGTGTAGGCCAACTCATGTAAATAGCAGCGAGAGGAGACGTGGCTTTGGAGGGGGAGTGAGGTGAAGCCTGGCTGGGTTTGTGTCTTCTGAGGGGGGGGGGGCTGCAGGTGGAGAAGCCCCCGTATACAGTACAAGCGGACCTGCTGTGTTGCACCACCCAGGATCCAACGGGGGGAGGAAGTGTGTGTGTTGCAGGGGGGTGTCTACACCAAATGATAATACAGCTCAATCAACAATGAGACCTTTGGCTGGATTGTTCTGGGAAACTCGAAGATTCTCATCCCGCAACTTCTGTCTCCAGAAGTTTGTCCCCTCTCCTCTTCCTCTTCCTCTCCTCATCCCGAGCCACTCAGCTAATGAAATAAAACGCATCATTCTCTTGTTATCATGAGGATCAGCTATAAATAGACCCTTTACAGAATGAATGAGCCGCCATACTCTGAAAATAATCAGGTTTTAATCCTCTTCTTATATTTTAATTGGATATAGTGGAGTTTGTATTTTAGATGTCTTCACATGAGGGAAAGATGAAGCCACAGTGAGGGAAAAAAAGCCAAAACCAACATTCACAGCCCACATGGGCTGCACTTGCACTGTTTATCTTCCACCACATAAGAGGAAGTCTTTTTTCTCTCTCTGGATCGGTCCAGTGATCTATTGGCAAATTAAAAGATGGTGAAAATACACGACTTCCAGTTGGCGATCACCACGAGGCGCTGTGGATAAAAACGTTACAGTGTTCATAAAGAGATGCATCCTTGCACTTTTATTTGACGTCCTTAAATAATTTACAGACTGATATTTTATTTCAGTTTACATCATAAAGATTTTTTTGTCAAAGGTGAGCAAACTCGATTTTCAAAATAAAACCTTTCACTGCAGCAGTGCCTCTTCTCCAAATGCGTGTAACGTGCGTGTTTCTTTGTCACTGGCTGCCGTATTAAGGCCCCTGCACCTGATCTGTTTGTGGCTGGTCTGGGGCCACGGCGCTTTTTTAAGACAGCTGTAAAAGGCTCTCCAAGTCTCCAACACATTCATCAACGTCAGACACCGACAAGCCGCTATTTAGTGAAAGTGTAACTGCAGCAGTATATCTCAGAGCAGAGTGGGCCACTCAGCAAACAATACAATGGACTTTTTTCCTCCTCGGTTGCAACCAATCTGAAACAGATTATAAAGTCGGGCAGATGGCTGTTAAAAATGGTGAAAAAATGCAAAATTACACAAACTTTTATTTTCGATAATTTTTTTTTGGAATAATCCAACGCGAGTGGTGCGTTTTGTTTGTCAGCAGTGAACCTGCAGCAGCCTCCTCCCTGACAGCATGTGTCAGTATTAATCAAAAACATTTGAGAATCCAAAATGTATCTAAATATTTCTGCTGTGTTTTGTGCTCCAACTTAATTCTCTGCTGCGTCGTCAAATTAACTGTGCTTGTCTTTACTCAAATTAAGGAGACGTTATTTATTTGAAATGGATAATTAACGCCCTTTTATTCCTTTCAACACAATTTAGATTGAAATGAGTGTATATGTTGCACTGCTTAAACAAACAATTAATTATCTAAAGCTCAAATATTGCGCGATAGTCTGTGTTACTATCAGTTTACATTAAAATTAAACGCTTTACTGATCGCTGGTTTTAATCGATGTGATTCCACAGCTTAACAAAACAAACACAAATGTCAGTCGACATAGGATAATGCAATTATAAAACTCCCCCACTATTCACAGCGGTGCGGTTGCATTAGAGTCGTTCGCAGCTGCTGAAAATTCCTGCTTTTAAAAAATGGCTTTGGGAAAGCTGCTCTGCGCTGTGCTGTGCGGTGCTGTGCGGTGGACTGTGGGCTGAGAGCGGAGAGCTGAGGAGAGAGAGAGAGAGGGTATGAGGCGGTTCTTGTGTCAGAGGGTCCCACAACGCAGAGCGCCATCTAGCAAACAAAGGTAGCAACAATAATAGCGCGGAGGGTCTGAGACCGAGAGGCTGTCTTTACGCACACGGCACACAGGGGCGCAGAGGGACGCCACAACAAAGCGCCGCGGTTTAGCGCTCTCAAACACTAAAAACTTTGTGTATCATGCGTGCCATGGCGCGGTCCCAGCTCCGCCGTGCCCGCTCTGCGAGCTCACCGTTTGTACAAGATTAACACGGGATTCCAGCTCGCAATCGATGTATTACCGCTAGTGTTACGTCTCCTCCTGCCTTTTTTTTTTTTAAATGCTTTTTTCAAAATTTTTCCACCGGATCAAATTTTAATGAGCATCCGAGCAGGGTCAACACGGCAGACCAGCTGATCAGTGGTCGAGCTGGAAAAGCGGGGGAACTTTTTAATGTCAGCGTGGGGGAGGAAGGGGAAGGGCGGCAGGTGACTCCCCCACTTGACGAAATCAATCGATACTATCACTTTCAAGCGAGCTCCATCACAGCGTTTTACTGGGGATGTATGTGTACGTGTAGCACAAGCAAACAATACATCTTCTGTCGACTCATACCTGATTGCACTCATTTTATACGTATATCTATATACTGTACATGACGCTCCGCCGCTGCTGAGAGGTGTTAAGAGCTGGGGTCTGACTAAATAAAAGGAAGGAGAAAGAAGTGTGTGTAAAATGGTCAGTAATATGCCTCCAACACTCTCATCTTCGCCCACTCCCAGCAATCTTCCCCTACTCATCCTCCCCGCAGCCATTATTTCATATACAAAGACACAACTAAAGTCGTCTTCCCCCCTCTAACATCATCGCTGGTAATGATGGTGCAATAACAGCAATAGCAGTTATAGGCGCATACAGTGTAAGCAGTAATAATGATGAGTAATAATGATAGCAGTGGTAAAAGCTGGATCGCGCGTGTGAGGGGCACGAGCACTATTAGTGCAGCAATCAATGGAGAGCTATATATCTCCAATGATCGAGCTGCTCCGTGCTGCGTTCAAGCGACGGATTCCTCTTGTTATTGTTGATTTTTAGTCCAGCGAACAAGTGTTTTTAATCTTACACATCACCTGGAAAGCTGGGGTAATTAATTTAATTAGTGCACCTACCCAAGCCGAATGAGCAAACGCACGCAATATTTTGTGTGTGTGTGTTTTACGTTTTGGGGAAATAACATAAATCTACAATTTCCACACGTCACTTAAGCACGACTTTGACGCGTAATAATACTAAAGACAGCATGTGAGTGATTAGTCGTGCTTGTGCAGTGATATATGAACCGAGGTGTCAGGGGCAAAAATTCTCATATTCGTTATCTTGTCATTCGCCCCTCGACAACCAGCAATTTGTGACAATTTTCGCTCGGTTAAAGGCGTCCAATAATCCCCTTCCCCCCCACAGCCTGCTGCAGACTGAAAATAAAGTTTACACTGCATGGGCACACCTATAACTAGGCCACTAATATAGTTTTAGAAATAATTATAATGGAATTGTGGCTCCTTCCTCTGCAATGCACCTCACCTAATTTTATTATATACACATAATGATGAAGTGATAAATGTGAAATGTGTGTGTGTGTGTGTGTGTGTGTGTGTGTGTGTGTGTGTGTGTGTGTGTGTGTGTGTGTGTGTGGACGCGCACGGCGGATGGTGGCTGTGCCCTCGCAGTAAATTGGGGTATATGCGCGGCAGGAGAGTGCATTAATTGATTTATTAATTAATGTGAAAATACATCTGCAGTTTTTTTTTCTCTCTATGTGATGTTGTTGACATGATCTGCTGCTCTGTGGTGAGGAGACTGTGATCAGCATGGGTGATTTATTACATTAAAAAACTAAGGTTAATGTACATTTAGATAGTCCTGAAATATAAGATAAAAAGTATATAGATTTTAAAAAACATCTTCTATCAACACTGCATGTCCTCCCCTGTGTCAGTCAGCTGCAGTATATAGCATACTGGCCATTATAATCATACTTTTCCCCTTTTTTCTTTATTTTTCCCCTCAGAGGTAAATCCTTGATATTCTCCACTATTACCAAAATTGTCCTGTAAAGCCGAGTAATCAGAAAATTATAGGCTTGCTCCATGGCAAAGCCTCATTTTGGTGCTATAAAAATCTCCTCAGCATTATGGTTCTGTACACAATCCCGCGAGATTACATGAAATGCTCCCACATCAGCAGCATTAAAGGAACTTCCTGACAACCACACTGGCCTTCCTCTTTGAATTGATCCATTATTTTATTTGCACAAATCAGAGGCAGCTAGCACTATAGGAGGACCTTGAAAAGCCCTTCTTTTGTGCACCTAAACCTCCTCTGATCCACATGTTTTATTCCTGCTGCATGTTCTGCAGGCCATGCCATAGTACTGACACCCCACCTTCCGCCTGCGTGGAAAGGAAAGAGTGAAGATGTGACGGGGCGTATTTGAAGTATGACGAGCTTTGTGGTCCACTCCTTTTCATTCCCTTGCCTCAAATATACGCCCGCTTTCAAATAAGCCTCTTTGGCAATCCCATGCCGACCCCCCCAACACACACACCCCCTGCCACCTTGACATGAATGGGCGACTGACCTTTAGGGCCGTGTCCACTCTGCGGTCCAGTTTTATCCAAATAAGCCTTCTTCCCCCACCCTGCCTCATACGGTGCCAGCAATTCTTTACTGATATCATCAGCGGATGCAAATGAATTTGGACGGTGTTGGGGGGGGTGCGGGAGCGGAGGGGGTGGTGTTTGTGGTGTAGTCATGGACAAAATACCACACTGGCTGCAGAATGCTGCATGTGGAGAGATGGGAATATTGAATACCCCGCCACCAGAAGCCTCCCCGAATTCAATATTGCAGAAAAAAAAATACACACTCCTATTTCAGAAATATTGGCTGTGAAATACCACCGAGCAAAAGAAAGAAAGAAAAAAATCGTCATTCAAATGAGATGCGTTTATTTCTGCATGGCCTTTGAAGAGAGGAGAGGGGTCGTGTCACTCAAAAGAAGGAAAGGGCCACTCCGTTATAACCCCCCCTCCTTTTTGCTCTCCCTCTCTCACACCCTTCCCTTCCCCTCTTCTTCTCTCGCTCCGACCGACCCCCACTCACTCTTCCCCCACTCACACGCGCGCACGCACGCACATTTTCACTATAGCACGCTGGCTTTGGGGGCGACACAGAGCCTAGATTAGAGCTTTGCTCCTTTAACAAGGGAGAGGAGGCACTTCTATAATCACAGCGGCGGTATGTGGGGCCACAAAGAGTTTGCAACCACAGGGCGACTGGTCTTCTGTAGAGTGGTCCAAGCCGTGGGCAAGCCAGAGAAATGCTCTATCCAACGTATTACTAGGATCAAAACACAGTGGTGATAGTGCGTGAAGAGGTTATTAACCCACAGAGCACAGCAAAAAGGACCACTTCTGAATCTCCACAAAGCATAGCCCTGGCACCGCCTGACTTAAGACAATTCACCACGTTAACATGACCAGAGCGCAGCGAGGATGATCAAGTAATTATTTAGTATGTGGGGAGAGAGCGATGCATCCCTTGTTGACGATTTAAGAGTGTGTTCCTGCACGACTACTGGCACCTTCTCCCCCCCACAACCCCTCCCTCAAGCACGGCAGTGTAACATGGACATACAAATATGATGGATGGTGCTGAGTAAGATGGAAAAAAAGACATGTATTTATCAACATGTCCTCTGAGGTGGGAGAGAGAGAGAGAGAGAGAGAGAGAGCACCAACCACGGAGACTAAAGGGAGTCAATGGGAAACCTTACCACTGTAAGGAGCGGTTCCCCGCGTGGCATAGATGAAAAATACCCTTCAATGCATCGTTTCAGTCAATCATAATAGACCTACAGCAGCCTCTGTGAGCAATCCAGGTAAACACAGAGCAGCAACATGAGCTGCACCTTGGACAGCAAAACAACCCATAACACAACTGACGACACACAGAGACAGACAGACAGATAGATGGATGGATAGATACATATGCTTTGTAGCCCACAGATAAATATTCAGACAAACAGATGTAAACTAATCCCATTTGATTTTTTTTGCCTCCTGTAATTCCACATAACAACTTTATGTGTAGCTGCACAAATGCACCCAGAAAAACCAAAAAGCAGAATGATTCCACCGCACACACACACACACACACACACACACACACACACGCACACAGAGGCTTTTATCTCGCCATAGTAAAGCTGCTATAGTAATGAAACTATAAACGGAATTAGTCTATAGTCACATTCACACGTGTTTAGTGGAGAGGTTGGATACCTGCTTGCCAATCTTTTGTCAGTGGATAATATGGCAGAGGACTACAGAGGCTATAGGCTCAGTGGATTATATCTTTACAAGCATTATTCTGCCTGAGTGACTGGCTGGAAAAAAAAACGCACAGGCTACAACAAAGATTGGTCAGGCATGAATGCGGCCTGTGTGTTTTGTCTCCATAACATATTAATCCATCAAACCATGAAGTGGAGCTCTATACTTTAATGAGATTCTTTTTTTTTCTTCTTTTTTTTAAGATTTTTTCAACTAAACTTCAGAGGAGTTTTTTTTTTATTTTTTAAACTTCACGTGCAAATAAAGCAGAGATCACTAATGGTCAAAACTTTTCTTTTTCTCTCACCCTATATATCTTTTTATTTTTTTTTGCATATAATGCAGCTAAAATGGGTCACCAATAAATTCGGTCCCAGCGTTGATGTAATTGCAACAAAATGCTGCTGAGTAAAAAAATGAGGAGCTCGCTGACTGCGGTGGCACAGTCACACACCATCTGGAGTGTATTAGAAAGAGAAGCCGTAAATATTGCTGAAAAGCCCAGGCGTTATCAGGTATGTAAGCCCGGGCCTTGCTGCTTGGCCTCCCATATGTTGACATAATCAGACTGTTGGGATGTCTATTAAAACGTATCTGAAATTAATAAAGAACACAGTGATTAAATTCAGTTTGTGTGTGTGTGCGGATCTCCCACTGTCTCCCAGCGTTGGTTGTGTTTACATTTTTTCAGAGGGTGGATTATTATGGGATGGAAATGCTGCAGGGCTCGTGGGATGTTATCGCAGCGTTGAGGCTCGCTGTTGTGTTTGGACCAGGAGCAACAGGTTGACCGGCTCCAGCTCCAACTTTACGCAGAGATCTCACGAATTTACCAGCTAATTATTAAAGGCGCGCTGTCATTAATGGGTCGCTTTGTCTTTCCGGCATCATGTTGGGCGTTGGGAAACATCCACACATCCTCTCAAACTTGACAGAATGAATTAGGAGTTCCTCTTGAGCTGCAAACGCTCTGTTACATCCGACTCACGCTTTTCCCCTTTAAAAAACCAAAGCATTTCCTCTCCAACCATCCGGGTCTCCTTTTTCCCCGCTGGTGTGATCCATCCCCAAATACATTTCTATACGTGCGTGCGCACAACACGCGCGCGCAACCCCTTCATGTGAACGTATACTGTACATGCATAACACACCAGTGAGAAAGCTTGCACTTTGGAGTTCAGTGCCACGTGCTCATTAATTTCTTGGTGATGACAAGCGCGCACACACATGCACATATACAGACACACAAACACAGACACACGTCCATCCTCTTTCACTTTTCACGTATATATCCCTCCTCCCCCTTTTCTCTCACACTTCTCTCTCTCTCTCTCTCTCTCTTTCTCACTCACTCCCCCTGGCTTCATCCGTTTCACTTCGAGGAACACACAAGAACACTGTGCAAAACACACGCACACACACACACACACACAGAGAAAGAGAGAGAGAAGAGAAGGAGAGACAGAGTGAGAGAGCGTCAAAATGAGCCTTACTTTTTTTTTTTCTTTTCCTGCCGTGAATCTTCATCCATCCGTCGTTGACAGAGCTTGACTTGATCCAGCCACTTCTTCCCCTCAGTGCTTAAAAAAACTCTGTAGTAGTGCGGTGCGCTTTAATTAATATATTTCTGGGCTGTGTCCCGAACCCAGAAGCTTTAGAGAGGGAAGAGGAGTGCAGATTGAGACATATTGAGCCCGCTTTAAAAGGATCATTTCATCATGTGGGAGGTTGGGACACACAAAGTTTGGACCCGTGACTGGCATTCCGGAGAGACATGCATATTTTAAAACAACAAAGCAAGACAGAGACCGGGGGCCCCGGGGTGGGAGGGGAGAAAACTTGGAAAGAAGTTACTATCAGATGAACAGCTGTCATTGTTGGGAAAGACTTGAACGCATATTAAGATATAGTCATCTGAGAAAGGGAGCTTGTCCGAGTAATGTCATTGGAAATATCTGTATCACTCATTCAAATCTTTAAAGTTTTTCATTTATTCATTCAGACATATTCAACTTTTTTAGAAGTGCTTAAATTGTAAATTATTTATATGTTTGTTTCAAAACTCGAGGAACTTTTTGAGAAAATGTTTTCTTGCGCTTTCAAGTCCGTGTGTTCATTTTATCCCACGTGTTGAAGTCGTACGTGTCAGTTTGAATAGAAAACAAGTGGTTTTAAAAGTAAAACAAAACAAAAAAACTTTCTGCAGTCGTGACACTAAATGGGACAAAGCGTCCAAAGCTAAGTGGCAAAATACTAACCTACTATTAAATAAAATGAATTAATGATCATTTACCTCCTCATACAGGCTGGAGGGTTTTTTTTTATCCTCAAACATCTAAATAAAAGCAGTTAAGGTTGCAATTTAAAACGTCTCCCACGTCTATTTTGTCAAGTCACACACAATTGTATCTCTCCCAAGTAAAGCCAGTGTGCTTAGCGCTGTCACTTCTGCACAGCTTTTACAACATCACTCCCCCTCTTTCTCTCTTTCTTTCTTTCTCTTTCTTTCTTTTTTCTTTTTTTTTTCTTTCTTTCTCTGCTTTACTGGACGTTTTTTCTCTCTCGTGCACGGGCTCCTTTCGTGCAAAAAAAAAAAAAAAAAAGAGCGGAGAAGGCATAAATAAAAATGTGTTGGCTGTGACGAGAGATCTGTCCGCTGGAAATGAAGGGCCAGGGGGAAGAAGACAAAGGGGGGAAAATGCATGCAGTGGTGTAGAGCTGGATATCTCTGTTAGTTGTCAGCGTTTAGTCCATGGCTGTGGAATGCTAATGAGTGAGGTCTCTCTCCCTTTTTTTCTCCCTCTCTTTCTCAATCCCCCCTCCTCCTGTCCACCCACCTCCCTCCCCCCCTTTCTCCCCCTCCCTCTCTCTCTCTCTCTGTCTCTCTCTCTCTCTCTCAGGGAGAAAAAGCGGATCGATAGCTGACCCGATGGTTTTGGCCAATGCTTTATTTATCTGGCCAGGCAATGATATTATCAGCCTTGAACGTTATATACAGCAAACGTCTTCCTAAATCAACACAAAGGGATCCGCTTACACAGCGATCCGGGCTTTCTCACAACCACCTCTCTCCCTCTCTCTCTCTCCCTCTCTCTCTCGGCCAGTAGCGCGCGCACACACGCGTACGCACGCTGGTAGGTACACGCTTTTACGCACGGGCATGCAAAGAACGCGCCCGCACACATACATACAGAGAGACCCCACACATATATAAAAATCCTACCATTGCCTACACACACTTTTGACAATCATGACAAACTTGCGCGCGCGCGCACACACACACGGGCGCGGGAGGCGTCCCCGGGAGCCGTCCCCTTATGTTACATTCACAACTAGGGATATTTTATACCCCGTAGGGCTGGATTTGATCCATGGCTTAAAGGTTGCCTATGAGGTCCGCGGACAGATCTCAGAACGGCACAGTGTAATCATAAGATACGCCTCACTCTATTGACTGTGTACAGTCAATACAACAAGGAACACGGGCTGTTTGCTGAGATACAGCGCAAACACCTCACGGGAATCCATTTAATTTTGGACATTTGTCCTCACTGTGCCGTTCCCAGCCATTTTGCAAGCTTGCGTGAATGAGTTGCGTGGCAGACGCGGCGAGGCACTTGTCCTGTGTTGTCATCATTTTTACGCACAAGACAATATGAGAAATAAGCCGTGTCATACTTCAGAGGGCCCCCCATTCATACACGCAGATGCTATTTGGAAATTGTTATTGTCTCAAACAACAGTATTTGTCAAATGTGACCGGGAAAACTAGGCTACTATAAGTGAAATGAAGTGACGTGTGACGCCAATAGGACATTTCCACTGCTGCATAAAACCATTGGCTTGCATTGAGGGTTTTGGAGAAATAGGTTCGCTGACAACTTAGGATAATAAATGTTTCGCTTTCAGACAGATATCTCAAACGTGAAATCGCACCCAGCTGCTTGTGTAAAGCAAACAAATAGCCCCCCGTGTTAGGAGTCCTCCACTTGTGGTTTGATGAATGAAACCAGACAAAGGTAAATGGTTATTTAACTCATTTCGTAGTAACACTTTGGTAACCGGAGTTTCCGAAATTACAGAGACACAAATGGGGCCCATAGTGTGCCACATATCCATCTCCCTTACCCACCGCAGCTACAGTCCAATCTGACAGTGCATGCTCTCCTCTTTTACTGCACTTTTTCCAGTCCTGTTATTTCATTTGATTTTAGTTGTAATAATGTTGTCATCACAGCAGATGATAAGAAATTTACTGATAGACGTCTGCTTGGAAAATAATGAAAATATAGCTGACATTCCAATCAAAATGTAATCTTTGAAGTGTTGAATAATTAACTAATTTCAGCCTCTGAGTCCAACATGCTCCACAGCCTAAACAGTAAAATATCACTTTTCCTCGAGTCCTCATGTGTTTTGCTTGTATTGCTTATAGAGCAACGTTAATTAGGAACACATGCCACCATTTCATCTGTGTTTGAACTATTGCTTTATATAGCCTGTAGTGTAACAATTGTATAACCGAATGCTCTCAGCAAGAGGATAAAAGATAGTTACTCTGGAGGGATTTAGAATACATTATGTGGAGACAACCAGCTGAAAGCTGCGTTTAATAACCCAGCAAACAATTTAGTCCACAGCTACATAAAACAGGAACGACCTGGGCTGTTGTGATGGCCGCGGTGAAGACATATCCATCCTCTTTTTATTTATTTATTTATTTTTTAACCCAAACATTTATTCTCAGATGCAGCCGATGAGAACGATCCTCTTGATTTTTTTTTTTTTTTAAAGGACAAACACGCTAAATAATTCCAGCGCGTCAGTAATTATCAGTTTTGTTAAGGCTGCGTCTCGGAGGTTGTTGGTTATGTGCGTCTTTTGTAAATTTTTGGGGTTTAATTCAGTATATTCTGCCTCCAGTATAAAGCAGAAAGGAAGGGGCCCCACCAGCTCACCATTCTGCAGCTCCCACCTGACCTGGAGCTCCGTCAGAATCTCATCCACAACCTGAAGAAATATCACGTCTATGTTTATCTTAGGCAGCAACGAGGCGTCTGACAACTGACCCAGCGCTACAGACAGGTCGATTGGAAGCTAATAGGTACAATATGCCTGAACAGACATTAATCATGAGAGGGAAAACTGAATCCCTGAGAGAGAGAGCATCTGAGGACAACCTAAAGCCTAACCTATAGCGTCCCTCCAGCATGAGCGCGAATTAATTAATACCTTCATATTGTAGCCTTTGAACGAGACAGGCAATACAAACAAATATAACCACTGACGCAGACACCCCTCCCCCAGTCCTATATGGCAGATAGCAAATATGGCGATATCAAATTCAGACATTGCAGCGTGCTACATGCAGTTCTCCTGTCCTCCTGTCCCTCATCGCTGCCAGTCAGCAGATGAAGATGTGGGCAATATGGCACACAAGCAACACGTCTGATGATGAAGAAGAGGAGGAGGAGGAGGACTGGGGGTGGGGAGGGGGGGGGAGACTAACAGGCAAATGTAATAATTGTCACACCGAAACCCCATTTTCTTCTTCTCAACGCCTTCCAATTTATCACATTTTATCACTGTAGGTGTGAGTGTAACGCAGTAATGACAGTGAGTGTAGATCTGGGTCCATAACTGGGCTTCCTGTGTCATTTGTTGAGGAGAGGGAACGCACGCGCACACAGAGGCAGACCAATGCAAGGACAGAAACTCTATGTAACCAATCTAACACATTGAGGACTTATCGATGTGCTCATTACATTCTGAATGTATCAGGCAAACCAAGGCCACATCTCTTTCTGTCTCCTTCACACACACACACACACACACACACACACACACACACACACACACACACACACACACGCACGCACACTCGCCTTCCTTCTCACACTCCCATTTGTCTGTGCACTGTCTCATAGTCTCTCTGCTCCTCTCTCTCTCTCCCTCCCTCTCCTTCGTCCTCTCTATTCCCACACAATGCATCACACTCGGTGTTCCTATCGACTGGCTTACATGCTGTAAAATACATTTTCCAGATTGATCACGCATATCACAGCAGCTTTGCAGCGGGGCCTAACCCTTTTGCCAAATGACGCCCACATCAATATTGAGGCATGCACTATCAAGGCAGAGTTTTTAAGAACGGAGGGAGAGGGGGAATATTGTTTGGTTTGTGAGGAATCACCTTGATTAAGCCACAGGAGGTGGGATGGAGGTGGCTCTGTGTGGTGCGCAGGCTTTCCTCGCTGTCTGGGAAAAATATTAAACATTAATGCGCTCGCAGGCTGGCAGAGAGCTCTGGGCTGTGGTTCCTCACGTATAGCCTGCCCTCCTTTGTGCTCACATCGCCAGTTATGTACGTGGATCTGGTCAAATGTAAGGTATGCACCCATGGTGTAATCACCACACTTAATCCCGTGTATCACCTCGTTTTCACTGGTAGGTGTAAGAGGCAAACAGTGTATTCACAATGGTGTGTTTCAGTGTAAGGCAGTGCAGGACAGTGACTCAGAAACTGGAGGCTGCTCCTGCGCTTTCCTTACAGAAAACCAGGAGCGCACTCTTCCCCTCAGGTGGTTTAAAATAAGACCGAGCATCTTGTCATGTGCGTCCAGGAAAATGCTTGAGAATGAGACATTGTTGCCTATTTCTTTTTTTTAATAGTACAGTCACCATCACACAACTTCATCAACCGACCCTTCTGCAAAAAGCTGCATCATGGAGTAAGCAAATTGAAGGCAACAACCAATAAAATTCAAGAAACAATGAAAATTTTCAAGACGAAACAAACAAAATGTATTTGAAATGATATATTAAAAGTGCTTTTGATTTTCATGTCTCTCCTCTTTGACTGATGATCGACTCCACACGCACTCATGGCCCGGGGAAAGGCGCCCCAGACGTCCTCTCAGTAAAAATGTCCTGGAGGTCAGTTTGCTGCTGTTGCAGGTCCATCGTATCAATTGGGGAAAAAAGTTCAACCATCAGTGGTGATATTGTCATAGCGATTAGACTGTTTCTTATTTGTCTAAATTTCTTTATTTTTCTGTTTTTAAATTCTCACTTCAATTTTAATTCTTGGAGAACATAGCTTCGACAACATATATCGCACTCATTATAAGAAGCAAAAGGTTATATCAAAAAATTATTAGTATAGAATCACAGAAACCCTGGTTTAGAACCAGAAAAAATACAAAACAGAGAGGTACATAGACACAGGACAATTCTTATAATTGCTTGGAAACATTATTTTCCCGCTAAGTCTTGATTCTTTTTTTCTTACTGCGCATATGATGTTTTTCATTTTATTTGTATTTTTTACAAAAAAGGAAAATAAAGACTAGTATTTTACAAAATGAAGAGTATTGTTCTTGAAGATGAGGGGTGGATTTACACAGGTGTAAAGTCCAGTTCCAATATTTTTCTGTACATAATGTATTCCATATCAGTCCCAGAAGACAGAAAAAAAGTAATGTCTTCCAAGTTTCTCAGAAAAGGTCCTATATATAGTCTTCTTGGAGGAGGATGGGGTGAGGGGTGCTGAATTTTGGTCCTTTTTTTCCTCTCTTTTTCCCACTTTCATATAAGGATCATTGGATGGACATGTAAGGCCAGTTGAAGCTGCTCCCGGATAATAGCATATCCCTGATGAGGGTTTCAATAGGAGTTTTACCTACCAAGCGGACGAAAAACAGCTGCTCGATTACCGACGATGAGACGGTGCGCAGAGAGGGCAGCCGCAGCAGGAGCTTCCCAAAGCGGCTGGGCTGGTTCGGGTACTGGCTCCTCACGTACTCCTCCAGGGCGCACTGGGATTTCTCTTGTAGGCTCTCGATGTGAGCAGCGTCCGACAGGCCGCAAGCGTCTGAGAAACACACACCAAAAACACTGTGGTTAGCCTGGTCACGACTCTCAAACCCCAAGGTACAACATGTTGTGGAAAAGCCCCTGAACCTGACATTATTGTGCTGTTAAAACTTCAGCATTTCGAGGAACGAGCGAAACAATAACCACTGGCTGAAAATATATTATTAAAATATCATATTATTAAAACATGTCAGACTCTCAGGTCACAAGCTTGTAGGGGAGAGCGCACAGCTTGCAGAGGCAGTGATATCAAGTACACACTTTTTATTATAATCATCTGAAATTATTAAACTCGAATTACACTCGCTTGATATTTTTCTGGACTAAATATCAACACGAAACCACATGGTCAAATTTGAGCCTCTCTCGGGCTTCGCTTTGGCAAGTGCACACCCTGCCATACTCAATTTATGTCGCGCAAAAGCAGCGTGGTTATCATTCAGCATCAGCCTTTACGTGTTATTGACAAAGTGGAATGAACAAACACACTGCCCAAACATGCTACATCACACTGAGCGAGTGGGACTGTCATACAGAATAAACAAGGGGGGCTTGCTGCTGGAGTAGGGGATGCACAACTCAGTGGAGGATATCTTTGCCTGCTCTTACAACAATCAACACGAATATGGAGCTAAATGTCACGGAAACAGTGCTGGGGACGCGAGCGCGTGGAGGCAGGAGTGATGGGGCAGTGGAGCACAGGCGGAAGGTAGGCTACAGGCCTAAAGGTCGCTGCTCTGGATGTCTGCGCTCTGGGGATTCAAGTATAAGGAAACATAAACGGCACTGATGAATCTGAAATTACACTGGATGTAATGTGACCTAATTACTCTGCAGTAAGCTGTTAAGTCATTTCGCCGCTCTTCTCTCCATAGACCACTCTTGGCCTGTTTTTCGATGGAGCCTATAGGACAGGCCGCTGGAAGCAATCAAATTTATTAGAGGAGGTGAAGTCAATAGTCACGCAGAAGCGACATAAAATGTCAGAAAATGAGCCTGTGCAGCAACGCAAGGCGAGCCGTGTGTTTTGGGGCTCACCGGTGGGCTGTGCAGCCCTGTGCAGCCACGCTTCACTATAGACAAAAGCATAAAGGCTTGTTAGTGTCGTACGATGTTTTAGCCTATTATAAAGAAAAAGTGTTTTCCACACAACCCAGGCATGCGTGTTCTGCTGCTTATAAACTGCTGTAAACGCAGGCAGCGTAACCGCCGGCGTATACGGTCCCTCATGGAGTCTAGGCTGTCCTTAAAGCGTCCTGCGTTGAGCTGTGCTTTTGTAGAAACTACACAAGAAAGACAGCTTTAGTTTTCAGGCACTAATACATTAAAAGCCGGACACAGGCTTTTAAGCCTATACGTGATTTCTCAGTGCTATAACTCACTATGGCCAGACACAATAACCTTATGAACCCGGGGGCAACGCTGAGATCTCGGGGTGATTTACTGTGACCTTAGTCCGGCCGGTCAGAGCCCCATGTATGCAAATCCCTCTGGATTAACGCTGAGTGTCCCTTTTAAAATCTACAGCAATCAATAAGGTTGAAATAAATTACGTTTGGAATTTTTTTTAAATTTGTTTTTGTAAAATATAAATACTTGGCATGAATGCAGCGATATAGGGAGCTGAAGTTGAATATGTGCGTAAAGAGAAAGCTGGTCAAAGACATCCCACAGTTCTCCATTAGGCTTGCCTGCAACCCTGCACCTCACCACCTCAATAGACTGAGACATGGGAGCAGATAGCTTCCAGATTCGCAAACGACTATTTCTGTGGTAGGTTAGCACAGGCACTCAGTGCAGTGTGCACCATGTGGATGAGGAGTTAATGTAAGACAATGATCCTGAACTGTGGTGAAACTGTTTAGCCAGGCCAGTGTTATTTATGCATCAAATACTGACAAGTCTGCTGTTATTAAAGGCAAACAATCCACGCTGGTCTTGGCAAAGTGCCACATGACTTGTTATAGCCAACACCAGTTGTAGCCTATCAACCCAACTAAATGATCTGTTAGAAAACATGCTGGACGTTAATGTGTGTATGAAGTTTCTCTGGGTAATCTGGGGTGAATTAGAGGAAAAGCCGTGCCATAGGAAAAATATGGTCAAATATGCCAGTGTACAGGAATCACACAGGATGTCACGTTACTTAAATACGGTGACTGAGGCGAAATACGCATTTATTTGTGCTAAAACATATATTTACCTCTCAGTGTGTCTTCAAAAATTGGCGTGTCAAATTAACCTCGTTGCCAAACCTCAGAACTGAAAAGTAGTTATTATGGCTCCTGAAACTAAAAATATAAAAAAATAAGGAAAGTGCTCTGAGTGAATGTGGTGATGTCGTATTCGCCAAAAAGGAAAACTGAATGTTGACATTTGGAACACAATCCGTGAGTTCCTATTTACAAGTTTGGTGACCACAGAAACTTTGTGTTTGGATGATTTAGATCCTGATTATACACATCTTATTATTAGCTTACACACACTGTGTGGCTTTTGAATATAATATTCAAGAATTCGACAAACAATTGCATTTAACGTGAAATAAAATAATATAATGTGATATAATATATTATAAAGTGAAACTATAATTTAAAAGCAGTGAAGGTTATATATTTACGCAGTTGTGCACGTTAAGTAAATAAAAAACAATAATTATTGAAATGTGCTAGAAGACAAGTGTATCCACTCAGTGTAAAATGGAGTTATGACGCTTTCTAGGGATTTTGAAAGTCAGAGTTATTTCAATATAAATCTAAATCTGAAAACCACAGTAAAACGGAATATTTCATCGCGAACGTGTCCAATTATAGAATACATACAACCTTGTTTCAGAATTTTATAATGGGCCGAATATAAGACAACGAGGTCAAAACTTTTAGGTAAGTTTGGAAGTAGTCTGGGGCCTGTGAGTGAGTTTAGACTTCCTTTTTCCTCCCATCAGCACACCCCTCGACATAACAGGCCTAATGGCACCGAGCGTACACAACCAGCTCCAAAATAGCATCTAAATTACGCGCCGAGCGTAAATGAGGACCTTTAGGACCTTGCCCCAGTCAGCCATCAATTAAGCTCCCAACAATGTAGGTTACTTTTGAAAATTGCTGCTGATGACTTTTCAAAGCGTGTGCGACACGAGAAACTATCCCCAATAAGTAGGAAAATTAATAGGTCAGCTAAGATTAATGTACAAACAACGTATGGAGCAGCGCTGCCCTGCGCCCCTACAGAAGCGATGCACTGACATATGAGTCAACTTCCATCAGCTTTTTTGATCTCAGTCTGCTAAGGATTATTTCCTGCCCCCAAAGACATGTGTTTGTGCACGCAAAACAAGGATAAAAGCATGCACCAACACTCATAAACGCATCAGCTGTCATATATCACCCAGTGATAGACTATTTCATCTTTACGCTCAATTATTTGACACCTGTTCCAAAATTTATGGACGCGAACCTACGATCTCGGCTCAGACGAGTTGAAAAAAAGTTTAAACTCAACATTTATAAAATATTTACACATATGATATCGGCAGCTATCTGCAATTTATTAAAGCATTGGATTTAGTCTAACAGTGGGGGAGAAAAAAAAAACTTGATGCGCTCTCAATCTGGATTTGTTTACACGTCTTATGCTGCGGCTACAACTGACATGGGAATGCATGTAAGTAGATATGTAGCAAGCTGTTGACAAAATAGCTTTTGCATCGGCAACACAAACAACTCGTAAAGTCAGATTTGTGACCAGCCTATACTTGACAGCCATATTCTTGATGCCACAGCGTTTCGCCCTGCGAGCCTCGCTCTCACTAACATTACTGCAACTAGGCCCCATTTGATTATAGACATGTTCCTATGTGACATGTCGGACACCCACCTGATGTGAAAAGCACGATGGCCTTGAGGCAGCTGTACTCTGCCGAGTCTACGTGCAGGGTCTTAAGCTTCTCCACTTGCTCCTGGAAGATCCGGATGTGATCCATGAAAGCCACGACTCGGTCCGCGGACATCGGGGAGGCGTGGAGGCCCGCCGCGGCGAGCAGAGGGGCCACATGCAGAGGCATGGAGCACTGGGCTGCGTTAAGCACAAACAACTCGCTCCACGTCAGCCTGAGAAGGGACACCTGGTCGGTGATCTGCAGGTCGGGAAAGAAAGGGATGTTTCTCGCCCACTCCACGGCGCTGAAGAGCAAACGAGCCGCCAGCTCGCAGATGTTCTCGATGCCCATGATATTGTTGGGCTGCATGCACTGGCTCCCGTACCGGGACGTCGGATAAGGCTCGGCCCGCAGCAATAACGAGATGTATCCGGACAGATAGCAGTGGCCGTTCAGAGGGTCCCCGTTCGTCAGCGCGTACTGGCCTGGGTTGGGCTGGGTTGGAGGCATTCGTCCTCGCTGAACCGCTGACAAAAAGAGAGAGAAAAAGAGGAAATGTGCATCCAGGACTGATAAACATTGTTCATGGCCGTCAAGCAACTTACAGCTAGAGTGTTTCTGCTCAGTAAAACGGCATGCATTGAACTCTAAATTCAACACGTCGTTCAAAGCATATTGACTCGTGTGTGCTGCTTGTAAGACTCTAATATTCCAGAGATTATTCTATCGACAACATAAACAGCTCATCAAAGCAGATGTGCTGTGTCCCTCAACTATCACACTGTTTACATTTGTATTTAAAGACGGACTCTACATGAGCTCAAACGGATCACTTGAACACAGTAAAAACACATTTTCTCCTCTCTACAGGCACATTTAACAAAGATCACTGTTCTGACTATTTCAGGGCGTAATTGCACATTACATGCAGCAGCCTGCTGGTAATACTTGACCAGTATATTTCTGTGGGTTTTTATTCATATTAATAATTGTTAATTGTGACCAAACATATTACAAATACGACTGATAATTGCGGTTAAGTGCAATCACGTTTACACATTTTACCCACGTCTAAAGGTCAGCTGGGAATAAAAGGAACTCAGCTATTGTTTAATAATAAAAATTAAATGTTAACGTAACTCTGTGGTCATCCTGGGTGGGCTTGCAGTCTGGACTACAAATAGCAGATTTTGAATTTAGGGATGTTTGCGTAAATTGGAATTAAACACTTGACATGGAGAGGAAAGTTGCACGGCCTGTAATGCACCAGCAAAACAATGAGCCATGGACAACTTCAGCGGCATTATTCAGTGTGTCTGAGCTGTCTAGTCAGCATAAGGAGCTCGACAGAGACGTGGGTTTGTAGTGTGTTCATTTTACATTCACACACACGTCTTTACAAACCACCACTGTGCTATTATAAATTAGTAAACTGCACGTACTTATGGAAGGCACTATTAGCCGTGCACATTGTACACACACACTCACACACACACACACACACACACTCGTACATACACAACGCACACAGACAGACAAACAGGCGCACACACACACACATACACACACACAGCCCTTCTTCTGCTCTAAAACATATACGTAAAATGGTCCTGATGGACCGAGAGCCTTTTGCTCGGCAGTAGTGCAATTTAGACTACAAGAAATAGAAAATAAGAGGGTCATCTAGACGAGCCGCTTTGTTCGGGCGACCTGCATTCACAAGCATAGTTGCTGTGGCTGCACTGGCCTTTTAGCCCTCTCTCACATAGGCAGAGAGACTAATCATTCATGCAAACATCCCTCAAAAACACGGATGGAGACTGCAGTATGCCCAGACATATAGCCCGTGACCTTAATGCAACATGGCAGCCCTATTCGCCTGCTACTAGGATGAGTAATAATGAGTGGGCTTTAAAATATATATTCACCTTCCCGCCGCATTCCCACTTTTAAACACTTCTTCAGCCGGCAGTATTGGCACTGATTTCGGTGGTGCTGGTCAATGGGACAGTTCCTATTGGCACGACATGAGTATGTTAAGTTCCTCCGTACACTCCTCTTGAAGAAACTTTTGCATCCCTCGCAGGTGAACTGGCCATAGTGTTTGCCGCTCGATTTGTCTCCGCAAACCACACATTCAATATGCTGCTGACTCTGTCCAGAATTTTGACTCCCCTTCTCTCCGGCGGTCCCCGGTGTGGACGGGGGTCCCGGCTGGCTGGGGGTCTGCGGAGTGTGCGGCGCCGCCGACGCCGCCTGCTGCTGCTCCCTCGCCGGCTGCGCTGCTGGGTTGGGGCCGCTCGGAGGTCCTCCGGCCACGTCTTCCTGCGGATCTCTCCAGACGCTAACTACCATTGCCATATCTCGGCCCCGGAAAGTGCTATAGAGCGAAATGATCGCCGGTGTATATAGAGCGAAGAGGAGGAAAAAATGAGATCTCAAAAGACGGGGCAGTGCAAAGTCAAATAGGAGCACGCAATCTCATATGGGGTAAGAAGGGGAGTACAACGCGATCAATACATTCAAAATACAGGAGGACGATTGAATAGGCACCCGATCAGGATATGCAAGTATCGGGAGGCCAGTTCCAAGGTAAATTGCAGTCAGCCATTCAGGAATCCCTAATCTTGTAGGAAAACACGAGTCCAGTCGTGCAAATTGCAGTTTGATATAAAATAGCCACAAAGGAAAGGCAGGAGCGATTCACATGGACGCAGGAGCGAGTAAGAAAAAACCTTTTGCTGGAAAGACACGCGATCCAAAGTGCTGCGGAGATAAATTCCTTTCTCTTTTCTTCCCCTTGCTCCTTTACACTCCCGTCTTCGCCGTATAGGAGGGGAGGAAAAAACTGAAGAGCTGGATTTTTACATCTATATTCTTAAATAAACCTCATCATCTCGCCCGGCAGCGAAAGAAAACAGCGTCGCCGAATGAAGTGCCCATGTATAGTTTCACCTCTCTCCAGCAGGAGGAATGGAGATACGAAGAGAAAAGATAAAAAAGAAGACCAACACCAACAACTAATAGAATATGCAAGAAGAAGGAGAGACCCAAAAATGAATGCGCTTAAACGAGAGGACCAGCAGAGCAATGTTTCCGAAACGGGGGATCTGCGCGAATGTCTGTATATAGTGAACTTTGACACTACTATTGAAACTGACACGTTTCTATGGAGATCGCTGCGCCTTATATGGTGCTCATGTCAAGGAGCCAAGAGAGGGGCTGCTGGAGACTGATAATCAAAGGCGACTGACTGGCCAGAGCCCTGCATAGAGGAGGAGGAGAGGAGGAGAGGGGGGAGATAGGGAGAGAGAGAAAATGGGAGGCTAAGGTTATAGCCAAGCCCTCTCTTTCTCTCTATTGGTTAGAGTCCCCCTCCGTTCACTCACTGCAAAAAATGTCCATCCCGATAAGTCGTTCGGGTCCTGTGTTCAAATCTTGAAATGTTATTTTCTTCTGAAAACAAAAAATAGAGAAAATGCGAGAGCGGTGTAGAGATTTCCGCTCGTTTCCAAGCTTTATCCGAGTCGCTTATGGATTTTGAGAGTGAATAGCTTGAAAACAGGCAGAGAGTACGGGCGGGTGGGATTCCTTTAGAAATCAACAGTCGATTTATATAAAATATACACTGATAAGAGGGCTGGCATCGGAAACAAGTGGTAACATGTCGCCCCGATGCAAGATTCATTCCCCTGTTTTTGGTAAATCCAAGGTTTCCAGACTCAATACTGAGCTGACTGATGTACGGATATTTTTTGCAGTGTATTCATCTACGACTGGAGGGGCTGGGGGGCTCTGACAGGCACAATTTACATTGAGCTCGCCCCGCGCTGCTATTTACTTTGAAACCTGATTAGTATGGGCCGTCTATTGTCACCAAAAAGAGGAAGAAACCCTGAATAGAATAGCAGAAAAAGCGGGGTAAAGGCAAGGGGAGGACAAAGCTTTTACGCACGACAAATAAACCAAAAACTGTGCGCAGCGGCGAAAGGGGGACTCTGGCTCAGAAATTCCCCAAAGTTTCAAAATGGTTTGTCTTGGACTGGTATCTTTATCATAAAATTAACGGATGTCATTACTGGTTTGAAGCGGATTTATATTTTCGCACGTTGTTTTGTCTTTGGCATGCGCATTGCGGTACATCCTCGCCTGTAATCGGCACAGTCTCGCTGATTAAAACTTACAATTTAGTTAAAACGAGCTTATAAAGGGAGGAAAATGTCAATGGGCAGAATGATGCATAAAAGACAGCGTGTTATACAAACGGGATGCCGTGCCAGCGGCCGAAAATCTCTAAAATTAGACGGAGCAATAAGCAATATTCAATAATTACCGAGGTCCTATAGTCGGCACAATCACTGAGCTGGTGTCACATTATGTCTTAATAATGACAGTAATTCAAAATCATGTGAAGTTGCTGGGAATTTGCATGGGGATTCCGGCTTTTTTGTACCAGGGTTTCTGCAGGCTTACCACCTCTCAACTCAGAAATGTCTGGATCGCGCTGCCATCTAGCGTACATTGTACAATTACAACCTCACATTAATGCATTCACAAGTCATCAAACATTAAATTTTAAAACGTAAAAGTTGAGTTTGGAAATAAAAGAAGCACACGTTTTGCGCACGTTTTTTTCTCTCGTCTTTTTTTTGGGACTCGTTTAAAAGTATAACCTCTGATGTTGAGGTTGTGCAACGGAGAAAAATAACTTTCAAAGACCAACAGTAAATAAAGTCTATATCACAAGGAAATAAAAAAAAAACAGTGCAAAAGTGCACTCGTGTTTAGATTGAATGTGATTCAGATGGAAGATGGAGTCAAACTGATGTGCGTAAATCCTCTTGGAAAACATGGTAATACACCCTGATGGAAAAGAATAACTATTCGTAAAACATGCAAATATTATTTAATAAAATAAGGAAAGTGTTTTTTATACATATCTTTATCCACACAGACATATTAGCAGATATAATGGAGCGTAAATATGCAAGTGCCCCCTTTGGAAACGCATAGGAGGGATGGGTTGTTTTTTAGGTATTCAACAAGAGAGCTCTCTCTCCCGTCCCTGTCTCGGACACTCCACTGAAACTCCCCGGCAATATCTCCAGCTCTTTGAAAAGGTGAAACCAATAAGATTAAATCGGACAAAGAATTTTTTTTTTCTGTAAGTGTATCATTAAGATTTAACTCCACAGATTGGGAAAGGGGGCTCCGCAGGAGAAGAGGAGCGTAGAGTGAGAGGGGCAGCGAATGGGAGCAGGGTAGGGGCGCTAATAGAAAGCTGGGAAGCGGCGAGAGAAAGAGGAGAAAGTGGACAGCAGGACATTGAAAGAAGACGCACCGGCGACGGCGGTTAGCAGCAGAGGAGCAGCTTTCCACCTGGACGAAACGAGCCACCGACGAGGCAAGTACAGTGTTTATTTCTCACTTCTCCTACGCTACACACGCAGGGCTCTGAACGCAGGGCTAAATTCTCTGTGCCACGCCACATGACCGTTAACTTCGGAGCGTGTAGCCGAGCCGGACAGTGTCACAGTCACAACTTTGTAACAAGTGAGCAGTCGCATCTTCCCCCCCAAATCATCCCCGATGATCGAGACTGGTTTCTCCGTTTTCCAGCTGTCCTCAGTGGTTTGTACAGCCGGCAGTGTTATAGCAGGCTGCCTGTAGTACCGCTGGACATGGAAGCTGTTTTTTTTTTTTTTTTTTACACGTCCCGTGCACCTCACCTGCGAGGCTATTTGTTGTTTGAACACATAATGAAAAGATCGATAGCGGGCTGTTTGTCTCAGCGATAGTGTCACCGGATTAAAAGGCTGATCAAGGGGAGCAGCCGGTGCCCATCTTTTACGCTGCTTTCAAAGTGCCACTTTAGGCGCTACACAGCCAGATGCAAATATTATAGATTGGCGCAAAATCTGCTGAAACCGGTGCGAACACATTAGGTGGTGAAAAAGGGGCTGCGGAGAGGAAAACGCAAGAGGACATACAGTGTGATTTATCAAGGCAGCATTATTGATGGAAAGGGACTGCAATGAAAAGTGATATAAAATAAATGATGCAGTGATGTAGGCCAGGTTAAGTTAATCCAGGACAAACTGCACGTCAATCAGCTTTGTAAAATAGCCTTACATAATAACATTTAACTTAATCCTCCTCTGGGTGCGTAAAGTTCATGCTAATTAATAATTTTACCTGAGCCAAGGAGGCTAATTAAAGTATTAAAGTATTCTGCCTTTTTCCTATTTGGACAGCAAAATACGCACGTCTTCACCATGTGTTAAATTATTGGAAACACGTAAAGAAAAGATATAATCACAATACTATTGAACATATCTTTCAGGTAATGGCTGCATTTGCGCATTAGCAGCCGTCCTACATATACTGCAGTGTAATGCTTTGCAACACATAATTAATGACGTTGGAATATTTAAATTCAATCTGACTTTTCCTGTTTTAATCCAAATTGAATAATCCACTAATAAATTATCTATGAGTGTTTAAATTCCCCTCGCATGATAGTTTTGTCAAAGGACCTCATTAGTTTAACATTTATATGTAGACAGCAACAGTTCTGTCAGATCTGTGATCAATAACTTATGCCCTTTTTTACACGTGCAGTAGGACGAGGTATTCTCACGAAATGCAGCTTCAGTGCAGCTGAAACCAACAAGCAGCACAATCAATTGGGAAAACAGTGAGGTCAGGAGTGCAAGGCCCCCCAATAAAACAACGCACGACTCCAGGAACGCGTTTTTGGAGCATTTCAAAACGACACAGAGATTCACAAATCATCGAGGGGTCTGTTATCAATGATTGTGTGTGATCACGTCAGCGTTATAACAATAGCATATACTAAAAAGACAGCGTATGAGCTCAAGAGAGGCTGCTTCTCTTTTCCAGGGGGCCTCAGCTCAGAACGCCTCCTGTGCACACACTGTGCTCTGCTCCTGGACGCCGGGTTACAGGGCCACATACAGCTGATGCTGATCGCTGACACCTCAACGCCTGCCTGGTAAATTTAAATAATTTAGAAGTAAGTGATGAACACTTTTATCCGTGGAACTATGAGGGGTCGTCACACAGTGTCTCCACGTTGGGTCCAGGCTATTTGTTTGAATAGCAGACACTGATTAATAGTCAAATCGAGCATGTGTGGCAGAAACACGCAGCTCCAAACCCTCAAAATGACTTTACACGTGTTGGACTGCGCTCCTGTGGAGTGTAGAGACGTTTGTCAGTAACTTTATTTTCATTAACAGCGAAGGAAACTTATTTACAAAGTAAGCACTTGTGCGCCACTCACACGGTTTCACCTGTTATTTAGTGTAAATGCACATTTGTAGATTATTTTATATTGTTTTCGACATTTTCAGAGCACATATGATGTGCCATTAAAAGGCATTGAAGCAAATACAAGTTATAGATGTATACTATCCAACAGGATGCATGTCATATTGACAAAGACTACATTTAGAGCACGTTATTCCCTTGTCTATCTTTCAACGATATGTTTTTAGTCTCATTTGTTTTTACAAATGGGCTTCCGGATAATTTGCTCCCTCGATGGAAGCAGTAACCCTGCAGTGTCATATTGATTAATGCTGTTTTAGTTGAGCAACAAGGGCCAATTATTATTGTTATTATTATTATTTTTTCAATTAACTCGAAATCGTCAAAAATAAAATGGGATTAAAGCCTTCGACCTGCTCGGAACAACAGTGGCTGTGACCTGGTTTTATGAGTGAGAAACTATTACTGCAGTGAAGTTAGTGTAACTTTCCTCAACACCTCTTAAGCCTGTAAAAAAGAGGCTGAGTCTCACCGTGCGCTCTCCGCTGAACACCGAGCAAACACTAACACTCATATTTCTGCGAGTCCTAATTAAAAAAAAAAAGAAAAAAAAAATCAAACTGATTTTCGTGTTTGAATTGAAGGTTTTGTTGCTTTGAGTGGTTGTGTGTTGAAAAAAAGGGAAGGAGGGGGGTGAAGGGTGTGTGTGTGTGTGTGTGGGTGTAGCGGGGGTGGGGGTGCTGGTGGGTGGGGGGGTAGCTTCTTTTTGTCCAAATCTGATCCCCAAATTATTCTGGGGGCTCAGATTGGTGTGAAAGGGACGAGAAGGTCACTTGAAATCGCCTTTTATCCGCTGGCTTTTTTTTTTCTATGGATCAGCAACTTTCAATAGACATAATCTAATCGCTCTTAATGGAAAGGCCATTCGTGAGAAATAGTGGAAATATCGTTGAGCCTATAGACCACAGGCATTTAAGCATTTAACAGGCAAAGAGTTCACAAAATAGCATGGGTATTAATTATTACTGACAAAGTGTCTCCTCAAAAACAGGGAAAGTTGAGATCAGCTGGAAACAGCAGTGTGTTTATTCACTGTGTGTATTATATAACCCTGTTAATTTCTATAATTAATCGTATTGATGTGTGTGATTTTTTAAAGTTATCGTTTTGCCCTAAAAGGACTTTAATCTAAGTGTAAAACTGCGCTGTCCTACTGCGTGAAGCATCCTAGTTTGTATGCAGATATGATTGTTTATTCCTTCATTATTTTTAATATGGCCGCGCGTCTCCAGAGATTTGAGATCCTTCTGTTTTAGACGTGATGAATGAAAGTCTCTTTCCAGGGTTTTTTTTTTTTTTGCATTCCCTGACTATAATTGAGGACAATAACTGCGATGACTTCCCCCAATTAGACTTGAGGTTGGAGTTAAGTTAGAGGGACTGTCAGTTTAAGCTATGGGGCAATGGCTTTATTGCTCACTAACCATCATTTCTTTAGAGCCTATGTGCTAATTACTTTGGATGGTCCCAGAGACGCAGATTATAAATCCATTAGCACCCAAACCCTCGCGGTTCCGCAGTGCAAACACTGTAATTTTGCAGCACACCAAAAAACCAAACTTTAAGTACCAGAAGCTGGATGAAGGGAAACAGCTTTTCAACAGCGCGTGTGTACTTGTTAGGGATCCACTGTGAGAGGAAGCCATGGCGCATATCAATCAAACACACAGCAAACTGAGCACAACTGAAAACGAACTGACAGGCGGAGATGTCTCGTCAGAGGGGTCTGACTGTCAGTGACCGGTGGTTCGGCTCAAAAACGGCCCGTTTGTATCACTGCATCACACATGATCAACACAATTTTAATAACGCGGCTGCTATTTTTACGCAACTTTGGGAAATCATTTATTCTTATTCCCAAAGTGGCCGTGAAACATCCGGGGAGCGACGCAGCCTCAAGGAATAAAAAGTGAATTAAAATAAGACTTAATACCTGTTTGACTGCGTTTAGAGGAGGCAACACACAAAAAAACCGGGGGTGCGCGAAGGCATCTCACCCTTTAAGTAATTTATTTCGGGGAAACCGGAGGGCAAAGGTGGAATTCTTGAGAAATTCAACAAGGATAAGGGAGCTTTAGGAATTCTGCACGCAGATTACCTTTCATCCCATCCTCACATTATCCGACAACACACAGTAGAAATATAGCTCGGCGACAAAAGGGCGAGATTACCCTCCGACACAGAGGAGTGCAAAACAATTTTTAAGAAGTATTGCGATTATTAGGGGAGCGGAGAGAGAGAGAGAGAGAGAGGGGAGAGGAGGAGGAGGAGGAGGAGAGAGGAAGAAGGGGGGTCAACACAGTAGAGGAGTGATTCCCTGTGTGCTTTTAAAGGGAGACACACAAAAAAGGATGACATAGCTCACCGTTCAGTGTCCTGACTCTGTCCTGGTGTTATACTGGGTGATGGATCACCTACAAAAAAAAGGAGTTTACCCTCCTTTTTATGTGTGCATAAATATTTATAGTGTGTAAATTCACATTACACACAATGTGAAACAGAGCAAAGCTAGGATAATTAATATGGATGTATGTACAGTTTAGTCCTCTTTGTCTTTGCTGACTTTTAACAAATTGCTGTGTACACTTTTGGTTATGGTGCCTGTGCTGTGATCGCAGACACCAGGTCAGAGTTTCACCCCCTTATGGTTTAACTTTTGCTTTATAACTAACTGAGTGGCGTCACATGAGCGCTGCGTTATATTTCCCCTGTTTTGTTTTTTTCTTCCCACAAAAACTAACACACAGCAGGGGCTTAATTAGAAATGTAGTGTAGCTGAACCATCAGCAAGCTGGAGCTGAGAAAGACCGAGCACACAGTCTAGTTTACATCAGTAACGCAGAGAACAGGAAATTATTTCCCCACAAAACTCGCACAGGCAGTTTGAGAAAAAAAAAACGTATTTATTTACTTATGTTTAGCAGCCATGAAAATATTTAGTGACATAAATGAATCTATACAGGGAGGTAAAGCTGCAAACAAGGTCCTAAACAACTGTGAAATACTATTTATTATAACGCTTAAATATAGAACAAAGTAGCAAACACAGAAATTGTGTGAAATGTAGTTTTTATTATATCAAACATTTAATTGAAATCACTGTTAAAAATATTCAAATTACAAGATACCCTCTCTCTTTCTCTCTCACACCTACACACACACACACACACACACACACACGGACAGAACCCTCTGGAGATTTTGTGTATTTTCATTTTGAAGGGTGTGTGTCTGGGTGTTTGCATGTGTGGGCACATGTGTGTAAAAAAGGCAGCGAAGTGAAGGTGTGAAGGTGGCCTGTGTTTAGTGTCCAGACCTGGCAGATTGTGACCTTATCAATGTGAAACTCTTAAGATAAATTATTCATAGCACCTGTTTGATGTCTCCGGCCAAAGAATGACAAAGGTGTAAGATTTGAGATCTCGAAGCCATGAATATCACTTACTGTGCTCCCTTTTTTCCTTTTTCTTTTTTGTTAAAGAGCAGAAAAAGAAGCTGAATTTTAAACAACTGAGAATGAACAATTTGTTTCTTTAACAGGGGGGCTGCAGACCGGAGAGCAGCCATAGATAGTAAGTGTATGCTAATATCTTACTGATACATAAATTCAGCTAAACTGTATCTCAATCTGCCATTTTCAGCATGCAATGTGTGCCATTGTCTGAATGTCACGTGACTCGCAGGTGTCCAGCGATTATGTCGGTCACCGAGGCGGGCCACCCGCATCGTCGCTGCCTGGTTTACCCTCACCTTAATTTGAAACCTGAAGCAGAGATTTTGTGTGAGTGATTCAGCCGAGCTAACCTTGCCCTTTGTAACTGAGTTTGTGTTGTGTCTCCTCGCAGGCAGAGAGCGGCATGGCGGCCCCGGCGTTTGGAAACACAGCGGGATGTGTCAGTGTGGTGCAAGGACTGACACGGGGATGAGATGTAATTTATGACGAGTGCTGTTTGATTATAGGACAGCGACGGTGATACCGCTACTTAGCACGAGTGCTGGGATCACTGACATGACAGCCCTGCACCGACGAGCTCACTGTATTTAGTCATACATGTGGTTAATATAACATTAACTGTACATTTGTAGTCCGTCTCTGAATACACTGCTGCTCTCTCTCTTTACTGCTCAGTTCAGATGTAGTTTTAGCATTAAGTACATTACTGGAGTGTGTGTTTATTAAGTACGATTCAGAGCTACTCAGAAATGAGTCCAAGCATCCTGGGGCTCAAATTCTTTCTCAATGGTTTGTTTTGGAAAAAGACCATAGAATATTTTTTGGGAAACTGGCAGCTGGTCCTCTCATAGCTAGAGGTCAACATAACACTCAGTATTAATAAAACAAATAAGACTGGGATGGATATTAATGATGATATATACAGATGTCCGGCGCATGAGTTTGAATTATGTGTGAGCATGCTGAAGGAGAGACACTCTCACAGATACTCTCACACATGTTTATGTGTTGACTTGTGTGTGTGTGCGCGATAGCCGAGTTCGTTTCCCTCAGATGTTCCCTTTGACCTTTGACCCCGCAGTTGGGGTCAAGCCCTGACAAATGAGATGGTCGAGTTCTGGCCAGAACTGCAAACATTCCACAACAATCTTCTGTCCTCCTCCTCCCCTCTCCTCATATCCGTCATTCCTCACCCCTTCACTCCTCTCTCAGTGTGTGTCTCTTCCACGACTTAAGAGCGAGTCGGAGAAAGTTCTCATTACAAACAAACATGCTTTATAGTATTTGCTGTGGGAATCTTAAAGCACACACCCTTCAAATTAAGAATTACAACATTGGTTAGATTTAATATCCCCCGACATCTGCCTTGTTCACAGAAGAAAAAGAAAACAGAAGAGTGTGATCTTAGAGGAGAGGCTGGGTTAAAGATTTGGATATTGCAACCCCGCAACTTTGAAAGCACACTGTGTGTGTTTGGAAAGCTTGTCAGTGATGTCAAGGATGAGAAATGTTGCAGTGTGGTTTTTTACACACGCTGCTGGCTCTAGCATTTCCGGCAACATTTCTCACTCTGCCTCCCTCACACCATCCGCTCTGCTGCAATATCCCCACATTTTTCCATCCTTTCACTTCTTCCTCTCCCCTCCCTCCCTCCCTCCCTCCCTCCCTCCTTGTTCGCCTTCTCTCCGCTCTCTGACCACTCTTACCCTTCCTCTCTGCCGCACCACCCTGCCCAATCTCAGCCTCTCCCTCCCTTCTCCGTCCTCCCAGCACATTCACCGCCCCCCCCCCCACCCTCCTCTCTTTTCCTCCACCCACTATTTTCTCAGATTTTCTAACATGCCGTTCCACAGAATGCTACCACCTGTGTCTTTAGGGAGAAAAGGGGGGCTATTGGTATTCCTCTTCGGGAAGCTGGTTAAGGTAAGTGGCACCCTCTATTACAATGACACGGCAAATAATGGTTCTGCTTGTTGTGTTTCTGTATTACCTTTTGTTTTTTTTTCCATGGAATGACCCCGGCTTCCTAAGCATCACCACCCTCCATCAGAGCTCTAGCTACAAGTCACTGCTGTAAAAACACACACAGTCACTATCGATGAACGTCAGCCGAGCAGCACGCAGCGCCACAAAAGGAGCCTGGAGACCAACAAAGCTGGCTGATACGGTAACACTGAGTGGATCATGCTCTTGAACTTGCTTTCATAATGATGTAATATTAATAAAGGCAATGCAACACAGCAAAGATCTTAATAAAAACACATCAATCCCGATATGCGTGTATGTGTTTTTTTTTCTCTCTTCACTCCCCGTTGAATTGTGATACCATTTGATGTCGGCTGTTATGTGATTCATCGGAGGGTACAGCTGCTTCACATGGATCTTGGCCTGGACAGGACTGTTTCCTCACAGGGCAGCTCATCACGTGACACAATCACACGGATAGATCTGCGCTCTAATTGGCCGCTCGCTGGCGCATCACCGTGGCAAATCTGGGTGCATGTATACAGCTCTCTGCTTTGAATAGTAAAATGGTGGGTTGTGTTTTGCCTTCTGAGGCGAGAGGGCAGTGAGTTCAGTGTACATCTGGGGGTGGGGAATCAAGGGGCTGTTGCTATGATGATCTACAAAAGAATATGTCATTACTAGGACAATGCACACGGCTCTGCAGTTGAACTGAAACAATGCAATGCCCCACAGTGAAGTTGCGCAGCCAGGATGGTAAGAAAGGAGGTTTCAATTACTGCAGGGCTCCAGCATCTTCCTGATTCCTCTTCCTCAACCTCATGCCCCCGTTTCTCCCTCCATTCATTCACATCCAAGATATGTCCACGCATTAATGACCGGTTGGCTGCCTGTATGTTAAGTGTAAATAAATAATAAAGCTCTCCTATCACTGTCATCACCGCCAGCCATCAACTCGTTGGGGTTAAAGCAGGCAGCAAGCGACAGGCAACATGGAAAATATGTGTAGGCGTATGTGTGTAATCATGGCCATGTCCATGGTGCAGTTCAGCCGATTGTGTTTACGTCCCTCTCCTCCTCCTCCCGCTCTGTATGTCCACAGGCGGCTCAAGGATGTAAAGGAAGGGCTCAGAGCCACTTGATTCCCTGCCACCACCCACCGTTACCCCAGTGTTACCGGAGTGTGGATGTCTGCCCCTGTCCCCCAGAGCCTCAGTCCCGCTCTCCCCCACCCCTCAACAACCAACACGCACCCACCTACCCAGCCTCCCGACCCCCAATCCCTCCACCTCCCCGCCTCGCTCCCTGATTCAGTGTGTAAAAGCGCCCCCTGAATGATGGATTACTGTGTCACCGCAGCCTGCGAAGGATTAATTTGTTTCATTGATTTCTCTTTAGGCAGAATGCCAGCGTCTGCCGCTTCCCACCTTTTCCCCAAGACTCGCAGCTGTAATAGACGGTAATGGCCTAAGACAAATCAACCCGTTTCTTGTAAAAATAGCAGCAAATAACCCTCCCCACCCTCCAGCCTGCACTCTTCTCGGGAACACATCGGGGAGTGGTGGTGGTGGGGTATCAGGGGGTGTTCGATTCATTCTCATCCTCCATCTCTATCAGTCTATCAGGCTATCCTTCCACACCACCGTCCCTCCTTATCCTGTTCTGAGCCAGAGGAGACCATCCAGTCACTCTAACAAAGCCATAAGTCTGCCGTACTTACAGCTCCCTCTCAGGCCTCACAATGGATGGGTAATGACAGCGCTGTCTGGAGGGGGCTGTGGGAGTTGGGCCATTCTCTCCAGTAATGGAAGCAGTTACTGCCATTCCCTATACACCTGCAGGAACAGCTAACTGTTAACCACTGTGATCTATGGCGAGGCCTTACCGCGCTAGGCTAAGGTTGAAGGGTTGTAGTGACACCTCTGAATTAGGGCATGTCTGCACGACACATCTTTTTTCTGTCTTTGCTTCGGTGCATGAAGGTATTCTACTGTATGTGGAGAGCTGTGGAAAAGCATTGTGGTTATTCATAAACAAATGTGCGCCAATGAATCAGGTTCAGCTCTTAGCACTGCAGACTGACAATCCGGCATACCTGACACTCACTGATTTAACGTAGACATAAGATGCTGCCACATCTTTACTACCCTGTCACTGCTTTGAACGATGGGAAACCCAAACTGCCTGTAACATTAAGCACACCACTACAGGCTGACTGTCCTCGAACGCTTTCCAATCCCACAGAGATTTACGAGCAGAACCAGATCCATTAATCCATTGTTGATTTGCTGTGGCTGCCCTGCAGGGTTTTCGGGATCAGATATCATACAGTGCTGAAACTCACGCCGCTGCGCAGCAGGGTAGACTGTAACACCCTGACCGGTGCTGAAAACGCTGCACCAAGCATTAGGAAATTAAACACAAGCCAGTGTTTTTTCTAGTTTCACATTTGAAATTCCTGCATGTCTACAGACATATGAACTTTTGACAGGAAACACTGTCAGTTACATTAAAAATGACAACTAAAAACCAGAGTGACAATCCATAGAGGGCTCAGTACAGTGAATTAGAGCTAGTACACAATGTGATAATGACCCCGGCTGCAGGGAAATCTCATCAGCTCCCTGCAATCAATTTAACAGTGTTTACAAAGCCACAGGCTGAGGTTTGTGCTCGGGGACAGAGCAGTGGTCACCTGGTGCTCCACTAGATCCCCCTGCTAAGCTGGCCTCTCCTGGGTAAACCTCCACAAAGCCCCCTCATGTCTGACACCACCAGGTCCTTCAAATACTGCTCTCAGACAGAGGATTAGGTAATCTCACCATGATACTGTCTTTTTCTCTATTTCTATCACTTTTTCTTCCTCATTGTCACCCTTTTCTCTACCCTTGCATTCTCATACCTTACATCCTCCCTCCCTCCCTCTCTCTCTCTCTCTCTCTCTCTCTCTCTGGCCTGTTGAAGTGCTTGTACTACTCAGGGCACATCTATCCTCAGGGGTCCTTACATTCTTAAGTGCCTCCAGAAAAGGTTAGCTGGCAGGTAATTGTCCAGCTGTGGTCGGGCTTATCTTAATTGTGGGTGCTTCAGTGCAAGCTACACTTCCTTTGATGAAGAGACTTACAGTATGAGGAGGACAGAGATAGGAGGACGGGATAAGAAAAGGATTTCTCATTTTGAAAGTGTATTTGATATTTTTCCTCTGGCCGTTTGTTCTTTGCAGCCAGAGATGAGCATTTGTAATTTGAAAATGTAAAATGTTTTTCGGATATGACATAATATTTTTATTTACATATTTTTGCGTTGTTGTGTCTTTTCTGGGCATCACTGGATGGTTTCCATTATAACACACTCAATATTTGTTTTTGCACATGTATGGTAAAAAAGCAGTGCTGGCCTTACGACGGCCAAATGACTAGCTCTTCAGCCATGCTAAATCTATACTTCTATTAGCCATCTGATCATATGTGTGTGTGTGTGCGTGTGTGTCGATAAGAAGCTTTAGGGGGGTTAGTGTTTGCATTGCCCCAGTCAAAGGTCATGACTGACCAATAAAATATTTCCAGAGCGCCATCAATAACTCCGACATGCAGACTAATACAGTATGGGATTGCGGGTAGGGGGAGGAAGCCTGCTGTGCTTGCTCCGAGCAGAATGGATGAACAAGAGGCCAAAAGGTTATTGGACAGACTTCGGCCCCCTGCCCCTGCACCCTCTCATATGTGCATTTGATAGCGACAGGGGCAATTATAAAGGTATACTTCAGACAGGTCAAATGGGAGAGGGCAAAGTGCAGAACCTTTAAAGCACTGGCCGGAGTCAAAGGTTAGGATGGACATAGGACATCATAGCATGCTGCTGGGCAAGGGGTAATGGAATCAGGGCTATAAAGACACAGACTGATGAGCAGGATAAAACAGATCTTATCTTCTCTTCATTTATGTAATACTGTCATAGACAAAGAAAATTACACAAGCCACTCCTGATCAAAATCTAAAATTATGGCATTAAATGATGCTTGACTACAGAGTGGTGTGCATGTGTGTGTTTAAATACTGTTTGTTGTCTGAGGAACTATCAGGCTTCACTACTATTAAATATGAATAGCGCAAGGTCAGGGAAGGTCATGGCATGCATTTAGCACCAGTGACCACTGCCAAATGTAAAGGTCAAAGTGGAATTGCCTGAGTCGGAGCAATACAACGTTTGCCCGTCCACATTTATGCATCCTATTGGCAGTGATTTATGGAGGGAGATAAGCGTACGGATGGGAAGAAAACACTCTCTTTCTCCTATCCCGTCAGACTCGGTAAATACACTACTCACTCATATCAATCACCATGTCACAGTGAATCGCCACTGTATGCTTCCTGCTTAGATTAAAAACTGCCTTTGTCTTGCTCTGCCTTCTCCCTCCAGCTCTGGGGAACACACTGGCGGTATTGTTGCTATTTCACAAGCTCTGTATTAGCATTTCAAACCGCTGTGGTACAAAAGTAGTGAGTATGTTCAAAGTCAGTGGTATGCTTTAGTTACATGGCATCCTTCATGGAAAGATTCCATACTGTATCAATCATACACTATAGATGTCAGGTCCTCAATAGATCTCTAAGATGCTGAGGAGAAAATAGTATGCTTTTTTACAAATGCTGTTATGTGACAAAATGCTTCTTTTTTTTTTAACTCATATAATATTCCCCCACTTCTGTTTATTTCTAGGCCCTGTAGAGACTGCGGTGCTATTTTATTCTCTTTTAATGGGTTTTCATGCATTTGGTTTGCATTAGAAAGAAAAAAAAAGAAACGCTCTCCACGCTGTTACTTTGATCAGAATACAGGGCATTTAAAAGATTGCAGGTTGGAGCAGGTTTTATGCTTATAAAACACATCACTGCTGATTACAATCAATTCCCCGTCCCCTGTCCTCTGCAGGACAACATTCCTGTTCTGCAGCCAGACGGCCTGTTTGGCATTTTGCAGAAGCAGCCACTCTGGGGGTGCCTTGACTGGGCCAGCGATTAACTCTATATCCCTGCTTTCAGAATTTTGTAGGCCTCTTGAACATGAACATGTTCCTCATGTCCCTTTGGCTCCTTAAATGTAAAAACCAGCCTGTAACTGGTGCACCACAGCTTTCGCAAACTACCCCCAAGTGGTTCAGAAACCAGCCAGAGAAAAGTCCAAAAAGAAAACATGCTTTTGAACTGCCGGCCAAAGCGGAAACATGGTCTAGTAAGTTGCCTTTTTAACCTGAACCATAAAGACCAATTTTTCCTTTCCTCCAATAGTAATAAATACGCTCCTTTCCTTTATTACACATATTATGTTTTTCATGGTAAGATCAAAGGGCGATAATGCGTGACACCATATGCACCAGTGTATATTGCCTGACACTTTCTGTTTAGTTTTCCATCAGTCTGCATACAACTTCAATATGACAAAAAACCTCTTTAACGCCAGAAAAAAGTGCGGTAGCAAAAGTATAGAATGTTCCTCCTCTGGAAATCATATCAATTTCACTGCATCGACTGTAGAGGTCAGCTTTGAGGATCAGATTCTTACCATTTTAATACCAGCGATGACATTTCCCTGCACACCGGCCGTTACAGCGCCTAGCCCTCCCTCCCCGTGAGAACAACGGTTCTAAAGGCCGTTTATATACGGGACAAGTTCTGTGCGATCTGTCACATTCATCTCTATTTCCCATTCACCACGGGGCATTTGAACCACATCAGAATCTATTACCACCATGCAGATTCAGCCCCCGCTGACAATACAAATCATGATAAGATGGAGCAGTGACTCCATAAACACCCTCGCTTGTATATCACATCATATGAGCTGGGCTGGATAGGAGATCCTACTTGTGATCTATGTGATCGTCTATTTATATGGATGGACTAAAGATATCATTACATCTCTGTCTGTCTTTAACCTGTGTCTGTTACTACCCCATTCAAACAATAGATATAAATAGTGGTGCGTGTGTGTGTATGTGTGTGTGTGTGTGTTTATCTGCGGGAGCATCCATCACTCAGCAGTAGGAGTTCCAAATCAGTTGCTTGTGAGGAGAGATTTATGCTGTAATGCATCAAATCAACAGACCTTTACAGTAAAATATGATTTTATCAATAGGCCTGATCAATAGTGCATGCAAGACGTTGTGTAATTATTACAGGGGTCCGTATCAATAAAACTGTCACGCATGACCTCCTGCCAAAGGCTATGGAGCTGGGAGTCACAGACAGTCGAAGAAAGGTTTGTGTCGGGTCCCTGAGATGTTTGATTACCTGTACATAAGGTCACGTCTTTGATGTACCATAACTTATCAGGATGTCTCGGCTGAGGCGAGACTCAGGCAAGGAAAGTTTTGACAGCAGTGACTACTACGACTGCATAGAAACATATTTAAACCTTTACGTGTATGACGCATTTTACTGACCGATAAATACTTCCAGGTCTGTTTAAAAACGGCCATTGTTAGTGAATTGTGTTTCCCTGCACCTCCGCCGACATTAGAGAATATAAATGATAGAGATGCGGATGACTGTCTTTACTGGAGTGAGGATCATTTGTCCTGAAGCAAGACAATCTCAGAGTGGAAGAAAGACTGTCAAAGAGAGCTTTGTATTACACTGTAGTGGGAGCTCTCTGCATTAACACACACACGCGGTCACATACACACACATACAGTACACCAGAGAGAGAGCGTGAGGCAGGGACCAATGAGGCAGTTTATATCGGGATTTTGTTTCACAGCCACGGCCTCCTGGGAGAGAGGGGTCTGCCAATAACACTTAAGAGACAGAGCAGGAAAAGTAAGTGCTTTTATTACAGCTCATCACTCATGTAATTTCTGGCAGCATTTGTGATTACAGATCAAGTGATTGACTAACTACACATTCGGCGGCTGAGTTATGAACCGGGTGCCTACCATTCCAGCCCCGGCAGATTCTCCGTGTCAGCTGTAACTCATCCTCTCCCAGGGTGCTAAATCAAAGAGCACACTGTGGCCGGAAGAGTTAAATAATAACTTGAGCTTTATTGTAAATCTGTCAGAAATTAAACCTGCGCGGACGTCGTCTTGGCCCTGATGTTGTACTGCATGGGGTGAAGAGGCTGGATGGAGGGGGATCAATAGAGGCCCTGATGGAGGTATTGATGGATGACAGGTGAGGTGGGTGTGTATGCGTGCGCCTATGTGTGTGCAAGGGGTGGGATTGAATCACCCTGGGGTTAGGTGGAGAGCACGGCTCAGGGTGTTTAATCGACAGGTCTCACCTTGAATCGATTGGCAGGAGTCTCGCAGGGCAAAAACGTGATACACACAATCAACACTTACTCACACACTCCAAAACAAACCATAGGGAGCGTAACAGACAGTGGGGTGGGATGCTGGCGGATGTCTCTAAGCCATTAGCACTGCATGCCTGTATATAGTCAGTGTTGGGTTTGGTGTTCACTAAAGCCAATTGAAGATTAATTTTAAAAGCACTTTTATCGTTTTACTCATCACTCTCCTGGTGCTGCAGTTCATTTGAAATCCCTGATCCCTGATCTGATAGTGTCCTTTTTAAAACTGGGATCAAAGTAATTAATAGTAATTAATTATTAGCTTTAATGTCCAACTGAAATTACAACTACTCTGATGAACAAAACTGGAACAACAAACACATCAGCTCAATATTGCAACATAACTCATAACTTACTGGTGCTACTGTAATGACAACTTTATACATTGATTCATAAAATCACTGCTTAAAGTGATAAAATATTAATAATTACAACATTACTAGAAGTATTCATTAGAGCTCACCCGCCTGATTTAACGTCATCCCATTTTATTGACTGATATTGGATATTTTTTTACTCCAATATCGGTATTGGCCCCAAAAATCTGGTATCAAGGCTTAATCCAGGGCTTTGGTATTAAAGGATAAGTTCACCCAAAAATAAAAATTTGGTAATCATCTACACACCCCCATGCAGATGAAAAGTATTATAGGCCATAAAAAACCCCCTGAAAAAACAAAAACAAAACATAAAATGGCTCCATACAGCTCATCAAGCACAATCCAAGTCTTTGGAAGCCACCTTTTTAAATCCAAAATCTTCACTGCCGCTGCAGAGGTTAAAGCGTTAGCATGCACCCTGTATGAAGTTGGTTCAATTTGGGATCTCAGGGCTTCCAGCAACTTGAATTATGTTGGCAGAGCTGACATTTTCTGTTTATTTTGCTGTTGTTTTTTTTTTGTTTTTTTGTACATTTACATACAAGTCCTCATCTACTTCAGTTGTTTAGGAGAATGCTGCAATGCTGTTTTGCTGTGACGCTCCAGAAATGTTTTGTGGTGAGAAGACAGTTTTTACATTTTTGGGTAAACTTTTCATGTAATAAGCAATTTTTATATCATCAAGCAATAATTTTACTTTAATTGAAACACATTTTGTCATTTGTCTAACCCAAAACTGTCAACATGTTACACAGTGCCAAGTTATTGACAAAAGGTCCTTTTTGCTAGATGTAGATCATGAAAAAAACATCACACGCACAATTTATAATGAAATCCTGACAAGAGGAATTACCATGTGGTTGTGGTACAACCACATGGTACAAGGCTAATGAAGGACCTCTCTCAGAAACATAAAACAAACTAAACAGAGCAAAGACACAGAGAAGAGCAGACTCAAAGAAAGCTTTGTTTCCTGTAATGATCCTACTTTACTTTGAGAAACCTCATCATATAGTATTATCTCATACCTAAAAGAGCCATAGCGGCAGACATATGTGACTCATACTGCAGAGATGAGCAGCCATGAAAACACTCCACAGTGAAATGTCTCACAAGATCTGAGAGGGTGCTATGTCTTTAATAAACAACACACTAAGTATTAATTAAAATGAGGTAGTACGCAAGGTGAAAACTCTCAACTCTCTCAGGTGCTGTTGGAATGTGGTGATTCGAGGACTCTGCAACTCCAACACGCGACAAAAGTCTAAAGCTTTTAGAGGAGGTCAAGGTTCGTGAGTGTCGTTGAATGAGATGGTTTGTAAGAGGAGCATACTTGCCAAATCACAGTGTGGGGTAAAGTGAAGGCCATTAATGCTGATCTGAAGCATGTTTTGGAGAGCTCTTACAGAGGAAAATACTCTGTTTGCCAATCACCTTGGAGCCAAAAGTATTCAGCTTTATATGTGGTCTCCAAAAAAGCATTATCAAGTAGATAATGGAGTGAACACTCTCTTGCCATAGCGAGTCAGTTTTGGGAACTATTGGTTATGAATGTGATAAACATATTTTGATTTCAAATTGCTAACATAACCTGCAAAAAAAGGGGAAACATATACATTTAAAAGTTCAAACATGAGATAAATCCGAAGTGGATTCTTATAGATTCTTCCGAGAAGTGCCAGAAGAAGAAGCCACCCTTCTGTGTGTAGGACAGTACCTGAAGGGTTCTGAAGAGGAAGGAGACAGGGAAAGAGAGGTTTCAACTTGTGTACCCGGGTGGGAGGACATCTGAGCTTGCTGATCAAGGCTCACATGTGGAGAAGAGTTATAAATCGGAGACTTGAGGCCAGAGTGTAGTCCGATTCTTGAACGGTGACAAGAGGCTGCTCTCTGAGCCACTGGGGGTCTGGGCTTGGGCCTGAGCCTAGGATTCTGCAAAATGCTGCAGTCACTTCCAGACTTCTGGACCAATTCAGTTAAATGCGTAGATTTCTCCTGAGGAGACAAAAATAATGAAAGATGTGAAAACATCCTAGTTTTTCTAGAGAATTAGTTTTCTTGGGTATATAAAGTCCTTTTAATTCCAATGCTTACTTACTTACTGTAATCTACTGTTCCTGCAGCAGTCCACTACTAAAGTCACACCTCAAGCCTGCCAACCAATTAATGTATACTTGCTTCTTTAATCTCAGGGAAAGTGATTCAATGCTTCCTCTCAAAGTACAAAACCACTTAGATCTCGTAACCATGTTGTAGACTGGACATTTATAGTTGGTATAGCAAATACGAGGTTGGGGGCCAGCAGCCCTGTGACGTCACCATGTCATCCCAGTATTTCTATTTACTCTCTTCGGGTCAACTATCTAATACAAGCACCCAGAAGTTTGTTTCCCTTTGAAGATACATGCACCCTGCTCATGGGAAAGACACTACCACTTAGATCTTTTCTTTGTGATATTTACACTCACCTTTCGAGCCTCAGCAGAAACTCTGCTATGTGCTTGTCCTGTCAGTAGTCTGGGCAAGGTGCTGGAAGTGGGCCTGCACTGCTCTGACCTGGGCAAAAGATGCAAAGTGGTGAAGACTATGTCCCTGCTTCCTCTGCTTCTGTGTGGCTCTTTCCTCAGCTCCCACGGCCCTGCTGCCCTGCAACCCTCCTTCACTTCCCCCTGGTTGGATTTGATTGATGAGTGTCCATTTCCTCTCCTGTCCATCCCCGCTGAAGATCTGACTATGGCAAATGCTGAATCATGTAATGCTTCATCTCCCTCATCTTTGTTTGCTCTTTCTTCTTCGTCTGCACGCTCACATTCTTCAACTTTCTCCTGCTTCTCAGGGCCTTCTGGTCTCTCCAGATCTTGGATCAGCTTGTGACGAACCTGCCTGGAGTCCTGTGAGGAGGATACACAGACTATTTAGGTTGTTTCTTTTGTGAATTAAATAGGAAACATTTGAAAGAAAGTATTCTCCACTGTGACTTACTCATGTTGTACATTTCCAGGTAGTACTGTGACTCTACAGTAATGTATTTTGGATTGCAACTAGACAGTACATAACTACATTATCGTTATTGATCCCAGTGACACTTTGACAATTTAAAGTGACTACAAGGAACTTTCACCTTTTATTCTAGCAGCACATTTTGACAAAAGTGGTATGACACCAGTGCCTGCTGTTGTAGATCTTTGCTAGCACGTGCTGGTGGTGCTTTCATTTGTTTTGGAAGCGAGCGACAGAGACCACAGGATGGACTGCGATGAGCTAAAGTTTTTACATGTGATTTGATTTAAAAATAGAAGTCTTTTCGCTGATGGTCTCATTTGCTGTTACAGGTCATTTCTAATCATCAGAGGAATCACAAGACTGTTTCATAAACACTTAAAAGTTCCTCGTAGTCACTTAAAGGGTTTACAGGGAGTTTGATGAAGGTGAAGCTGACATTAGTTTCCTGTCCAGGACGTGTTATCGTGGTGCAGGTGGTTAAGTTGTAGGGACGTGGTTAGCCATTTATGCAAAGAGGAGAAATGCACCTCTCACTGGCAATAGAAATCTCTTTTGGCAAACACACAGTAAAAAGTGGATAACTTACAGAACTGTAAGTGAAAAGCAAAAGTAATATTACCAGTATTGTATTATGTAAAGTAATGTAATTACTTTTTAATGAGTACTATTTAATTTAACTTTTCAAGTAACTTGCCAAACACTGGACTTGATGCAGTCATGTCATGTCGGAAAAAAGGACAATGTTAAATAAATCCACTCCTAAAGCAGGGATTTCAGTTTGGTATTTCCGGTTGTGGTGTATACAGTAGTTGAATGTGTGTGTGTTTGTGTGTGGAGGTGAGAGAGCTGCCCTGGTAAGGTTGCCTTCATCAGTGCACAGTATAATTCTAATTGGCTTTATTAGGGAGCTTAAATCTAATACCAGCTCTGTGCGCTGCCTGAGGCTGTGTGTGTGTGTGTGTGTGTGTGTGTGTGTGTGTGAGTGCGCACCTCTGTTTGATGTTTACGACTCACCAGATCTCTCTCAGAATGTTTTTATATGTAACAGACATGAGTAGATGGACTAACACATCCCTATTACAGTAATAACACTACATTCCCTCCTGTGCCTCAGCCTTGTGCACCGCATTTCTCCAGTCAAAGCCCCAGTCAATAGGCAAAATACAGCATTTAGAGGTTCAAGTCCAATGAAGCAGCAGCACTGTAGCAACAGATGTAATGGTACAGACTTGAGGCAAGAGAAAAGCTGCATGAAACTGCACCGCAACATTTGACCCCATTTAAAAACTTGATACCAATTAGAGAGTTCTGGTTGTAAATAATTTAAGAGATCTCTCTCACTGAACACACACAAATAATTTTACGGGCATGCACCCATGTATGCATGAATGTGCGTGTGCGTCTGCACAACCTCACATTTTAACCTATGAACATATACGCACACTCCCGTGCACACACGGACACACAGACATGCACACACATAGACTCCACCATGCTCTGGAAACAGACTTTTTAATGAAGCCTTCCCCAAGTGAAAGTAGAGCAGAAATACATACTGGCCCATTTCTGCCTTGAGTTCAGCCTCCTCTCCTTGCTCACCCTCTCTCTCCCTCACCTTCTGCACATCATTTGTTTTATTCATGTTTCGTTGTCTTTCTCTGTTGTCTCAATGAGTTAAATCACAACCCCTAATTTATGGCTACAGGCAAAGACAATTCTACAAACAAACTGGCTGATGAGAGGGGCTGACGGAAAACATACGCGCCGAGCGGTGTGTGTAAATCTTAAAATGTCTGTTGCTGTCTTTTTATCTATGGTTATTTACATAAGAAATGACAACGTGCGTAAAAGAATGGCTGTGATGCAAAATGAAAAAGGCTGTGCACCAGAGGAGAGGGGAGAGAGAGACATGGGGGAGAGAGAGGGAGAGAGAGAGAGAGTAAATCCAGTGACACTGAGTGGGGAGCACTCAGGTGTGGTGAGAGGATTATACAAAACCCTGAGTATGAATGACAGTAAACACCTGAATGACAGAGAGATGGGGAGGGGCGGGAGCTGGTGTGTGTGTGTGTGTGGCTCTGGGTGATAGTTTAGCGCTTCTCACTTATATTCTGAGAGGTGAGTGAATATATTCACCACTTAATGCTTGAGGGCTGTGCTGTTTACTCAAGTGCAACTTGTTAAATTGTACCGTTCATTACTGATATGTTGATTTACAGCATACATAAAGAAAGTGAAACAATGAATGAAAGAGGATTTGAGAGGCAAACAATGGGTGCGTGGGAATGAGGATGTCAACACGGCAGGCGGGGAGTGTGGAAGAGGAAGATATCAATCAGGAGCGATCCTCTGCAAGAGTTGAGTTAGCAAGTGAGTTACAGATTGAGCTATACGGTATAACAGTAAGTTAATAAAAGGGCTATGGAGAAAGAAAGAGGAGGTATGTTTATCTTACTTGCACTGTGTTTTCTTTCTCTGTGCGCTCTGTCAGTAGGGGATTGCTGACAAGGTCTCTGAAGTGAGCTTCGGTTTCAGGGTGAGCACATTCTCTGTTCTCCTCTCTGCTCCCTGAAACACAAACACACCTCTCTCAGCACCTCCAATCATCAATTTGTCCTTTTGTTGCCGTGCTTAAACCGATCCTAAGCTCATGGTTCTTTATTTCATGGCTTTTCATTCGCCACATAGTGTTATTAAAACATCATTTAGAGCGAGGGAGTGTGTTGATTTCTCGTGCTCAAGGCATGTCAGACTTCTTATGCAATAACCGTACGCTGCTTTATCAATACGACCCTGTTGATGTTTCTTAACTTGCATGGTTGAATTGGATTAAAAGCTACTTTTTTTGCAAGCCATTAGCGGGAGTGCCAACACATTCACCCCCTCTTGTGGAACGCCCAAATGTGTTTTTAACCTTTGGCTTAAGGTTAAATTCAGAAGAGAGCGATGCATGTGGATTCCTAGATCTGCTCTTAGCGAAATCCCTCACCTCTAGAGCTATATGACTGTACAGCGCTGACTCTACATGAAGCGTGACCCCGTTTCCCCCATGGCGACCCCCTCCTTCCCCTCACAGCCTTGGAAGATAGAGGAGCACAGGGGAAACGCATGCCAAGGCAGTAGACACTTTTAAGCAAAGATTAAAGGTTTTTCTTTTTAATCAGTCATTTGGCAGCGATGTTAGCATTTCACCCTGGTGCGGCTAAGGATCAATTTTTAATGCTGCTGTGCAGAGAGCAGACAGGGTGATTGGCAAGAGAGAAGCTATTTACAAAGGATCTATTTACAAATTTCCATAGAAATATGCAGAGGGCACAATTGACATCTCTTACAGAATTTTAAATGAGCCCTCTCCCTTTTTTCACTTCGTCACGAGGCACGACCTCTGTGAGCCCCCGATGATCACTGCTCTGTGTGTGAGTGTATGAGTGCATGTGTGTGTCTGTGTTCACTCACATGTGCCTCACATGTAAGAATAATAAAGGCATCTACACCTCTCCCTTGTGTTGCATTGTGTTACAGTTCTCCATGTTGTGCTGCCAGGGGCTGGGTAACTAGGTCAATCAACCCTGGTGTAAACACATCATAAGAAGCCGCCAAGAACATGCTAATGACAATGACTCTTTTTAAATATATATCACTCCACTGTTTCCACTCTCCTATGCCACAAAAAGCTTTCTATACAGTATACAGTTTAACTCCTGGATGGATGTCAGGAAAGGAAAAGGAAAAATATTAGTAGGTCAGCTAGCCACACATATTAGATGTACTTAAGAGCTGTTTACCCTCCTCAGTAACAACTTCAGCAAAAGTCTAAAAAGTTGCAACCAAGTGATACAAAGTGTGTTTATTGTTGTGGAGATGATTTTACCACCAAGTAGTAATGAACTAACAGTCCATCTCATGTGTGTTAGATGGTGGCGACCTTAAAAGAGGTGCATGAAACAGATAGGACACAATTTCACACAAAAAGTGGGGTGAAAAGTGTTCGGACAAACCCGACAGTGCTGTCACCCCATGCATCAGTCTTCATATCCATCCATAAATCAATCCATATATCCATCCATCCATTATCCAACCATCCATTCATCCGCCATCCATTCATTCATGCAGTCAACCAGCCTTCCAGCCGACCAACCCACACACCATTGATCCAATGATTGACCCTGCACTGGGTGGATCAATACTCTCTTGAATGGCATCATTGTAAACGCTTAGGCAGAATGGCCAGGCGTTGTTTGTGCACTTCATTCTCAAGGTAGCAAGGCCGTGCGGGGCTCTAACCCGAGTCAACTCTCCTTTCTCTTCCGCTTATACAATCACAGCAAAGATAAAAGAGAGGGCATTGAAAAAGATATTGAGCAGTGAGCATGCTGTACACCTGCAATGAAAGGGACAGTGTCCATACAAAACTGCTTGTAATCACTTACGATTATTAGATACTGTAGACAAAGATGCCTGGAGATAGGGCAGGCTTACAGACACATAACTGTGCTATTAGACAGGCAAGCAGACAGGCGAGTAATAGCACACATTCAAACATTAATAGATGAAAGAAGTCTGATGGTGCAGCTCAAGTGCAGACTGAGGGTAAAATCAAACTGAACCATAAAACACTCGATGTAAGAAATGTAGGATTTCATACAAAGAATTGCTGGTTGTAGTCGGGGTATTCCTTAAACAATATTAAGCAGGAGGAGCACCAGCAGTATTCAGTAGACTCATGTTCAGTATATCACTGAGTAGCCTATTGTGGTTTAGTGTGCATACAGAAACCCTGCTGGGTTCGAGCTGCGGCCAGACCCTGGCATTAAATGACTGGGACTCTGACAAGTCTCCGAGTTCTGTCACTGCGGTTCACAGGTCTTGTTAGCCAAGGTGTCGGCAGCGGTGGAAATGACTGTGTGTGAGTGTGTGTATGTGTGTGAGGTGAGCATTAGACAGCGCTCCTACCTCCACCTCCTCACCTGACACCAGCAATAAAACTAAACAGGCCAAGGTGCTGTGTGTGTGTGTGTGTGTGTGGACATGCACACTGAAAAAAAGGGGCATGTGTGCTGCAGGGTTGTTGCTGCTGTCACCAATTTGCCGGGGCCTCAAGACGGGAGTAGGAGCAAGGTGACGGAGCTGTGGCTTGATAAACACAGAAGCCCTGCTTCGATTTCCCATCCAGTCCACTTTGGAAACACATGGCTCTTCTTGGGCGCTCTTGGCCCCGGGAAGAAGAAGGAGGAGGGGGCAAAAGGGAAGGAGGAAGGAGAGCCACAAGAGAGACACAGTGATAGGTGTGCAGTGAGGGAGATAGCAGTCAGAAGCATGGTTGAGAGAGAGTGGTTGGGAGAAGTAGAGAATGTGGTGTAGATAGGAGGTAGAAAGAGATGACAGGCCGAGTGGGATCAGGCGTATTGACTTGCAAAAAAAAATGACAGACCTTCCGTGCTTTCATAGATTTGAGTCATCCTCTAAACAACTTACACTCTCAAAACGATGCTTTAAAGGTAAAAAGAGAGACATGCAATCTCTCAACCTTGTCTTCTTAGTTCCTGCACTCTCTTTCTCTCTCATTCTCTCCATCTCTTTACCTTTTGCTTGGAAACAACTGACATCAGAAGTTTAAAGACCATTTCCAGTTGGAGGAGCAGATGCGCGTCAGTGAAGGAGGTGAGGCACCAAACTCCCCTCTGCCCCCCTAGAGAGTTAAGGAGATCACATTTTAACCCCCCCACCAAACCCCACCCTGCCTCTCCTCTCCTCCATGCCTTAATACCAACATAAGAGGACAAGTGTGGGCTCTAAGCACCAGTGATCAAACACGAGCGGCTGCTGGGTGCGCTAGGCTCAGGACGGTTGGCCTAATAGGATTGGAAGCCCCCAGGTGAGCCAAAGGACACCTCCAATCAGCCTGATTAGCCAAGGGCTAAGCGCCATTTCTAGCTACAGCACTGAGTGATGTACAGTGCTAAAAGGATCACATGGGTTGCGGAGAATGCAAGCAAGTCATGGAGTGTGGTGTCATGGTTGATGGTGCGTGTCAAAGTTTTGTGCGGGATTGATGGAGTTAAAAGTTGCAGTTTTAATGCGTCAGAGTGATCTTGAGATTTTGAGTGTTTGCTAATCATTATTAAGTTCACGGAGGCGTATGATGTGTGAAGCTGTGGAATAATCTTGTCTTTCTTGCTACTTATAAAAATAGTGCATGTTGTATACATGTCAACGCACAGCTTTAATGCAAGGTTGCACGTGCATAGGCACATTTAAATGTGAAGATCTGCATGCCGACTGTAATGACCAACTGTAACATTGTGTATGTTTACATTTACAGCAGTTTAAAACAGTTTTCAACTATTAAATGTTCTTAACTTTGCACTGTTTTGGTAATTTCCTTTGCATTATCTTTATAATTTTACACAATCATTTCATAGAGCTCAGGTCTTGTCTTGTTTATGTCGTCTTGTGTATTTCCATGAAGTCAAAGTTGGTTCTGTGTAGTCATGTGTTGCTCTACGTAGCACCCGGCTCACTGAGGAATGTTCGGTATATGGTTAAAATAAGAATTAAGTCACATAGTAAGTCTCACCATCCACACAATCACACATACTATAGCCTACATGCATGGACAAACACACATATAAATAACATGGCCAGATACACGCACACAAGTGCGCGCGCACTCACTCACACGCACAGACAGGCTTTTATAAACTCATCACATCCAAAAAACAATTACCAGAGACTGAGCTCATCACTGACTAAGCAAAAGTCATCCAGCGTGTAAAACACACAATATAATTAGCACACATCAAGCTGCTGTGTCCTACTGTGCATTAATGATGCTTCCCTCTGAAGTGAATTATGGTTTGATGAGTGAGAAAGTGAGTAAGGAGGGGCCTTGAGGAGGAGCAAGACATCATTTGGAGAAGGGGAAGAAGAGACGCCGGCGTGGCGAGTAATCAGATTCAAGACACGAATTCTGACTGGTTTACTTTCGTTGACCCGCCCTAATTGCCTCAAAAACAATCAACCCAACAGATATGAATATTAAGACATCCATGATAGATTACTCACATGTGGTGAGAGCCATCATATGCCAGGTACCGCAGGCCACATCAAACACCTGCATAAAATGAAAAACTGTTTTTAGACTTTAAAGCAGTGCAACATTTCAAAGCTCAAAGGAGGTATCAGCTGATAACTTTTCCCAAGATTCCCCACCAACTGGATTTTTGTATTGTGCTGAATCCAATAGAACTCCAATTAGAGAATAAAGAAGAGATAATGTTTAATAATTATTTTTCTTATCTAGAGGTAGCAGAGATGCCTAATACCTCTTTGGTATCTTTACTGTCTTAGAGTGGTGTAATTCCTGCTTAATGATGTCAGTGTTTTAAAAAGGAAGAGTAAGTAATCACTCTTAACTATAAACCAATAGGATATCAGTTAAGGACAGAAAGATTGATTTCATTGATCGGTCAGAACTTCTTAAAATCTGCCGTGGGTTTATTGGTACGAGTTTTTGCTTATTTCCAAAATGTGACAAGTCTGCAAGAAATGCAAGTCTCTATTTTTTTTTTTTTTCTATTTCTGGCATATTGCACTTCTAGCAAAAACCCCAATCTGTGACGTTTTCTTCAGCTGAGAGGCTAAACACCTGCTGTGACTTCATTGATTTGGGTGTGTTCAGGAGTGCTGCATATTGTAAACTTAACCTTTAAACATACATCAGCTTTCAGCCTTATGTGATTTAGTGAGGACCCTTAAAGAATGTATGCATATCCAACTTAAGCTCCTTTACTGAGAAAATCCTCAAACTTTTATCTTCTTGAGAAATGAGGAGCCTAGAAACATCATTTGTCCAGTGTTTACCCACCTTTCTGTCTGCCAGTGGAACAGGCTGGGGGGTCCAGAGCCTTTTGAGTCCTGGTTGTTCACTGACCCGGGACACACAGGGGATCTGACCCCAGAGGAGCAGCTCTCCACCTGCTGAAGACATAAACAAAAGGGTGAAATGTTCAGAGAGATACATAAAAAATGCATTTAATGTCATCTGGTCACATGTTTTATATCAAATCTTTTATCTCAAGTATTGAGATAGAAAGGGATGTATGAGGATGTGTATGTATTCGCTTAACATGTTTCTGACTCTCTCCAGTTTTTCCAGGCTGTGATCTTTGGTACCTGATCATATTTATAAAGGGACTTTTGGAACAACATTTTGTTGTCACGATGGCATACACGGAAATTACGGGGGAGACAGGGAGGTCTGGACCCCCCATTCTGAGGAAAAACAGAATCTTCCCCCTCAGTAGCATATATCATTGTAAACACATAATTCAAAATTATATAATAATATGCATTGAAAACACTTCTGCTAATTATAGATACAAAACAACTTGTTTTTAAGTTGTTTCTTTTTTAAATTGGGCCTTCCTTTGTCTCAGTGTCCACTATACCAACCCACACCTTCACACACATTAGTGCTTGCATGAGTGTCTGTGGAGCCATCGGTGGGAGTGTGTTGGTAGTGCTGGCTGACCTTCAGTGAGTAGCTACTTTACAGAAAAGATGCGTCCGACCTTTTTTATTTACTTTTTACATTTCTGCTACATACATTTAATACAACAGCATTTTGGCGTCCCCTTCAGGAATTGTTTTTAGGAATGTTTTTCTCTTTATTGTTCCCCCTAACAGTGAAATAAAATAAAATACATAAATAAAAACCTTTGCACGCAGGACTGCTAAGTGCCAAATGCAGCTCTTACCATTTAGAGGCCCCGGGGCCAGAAGGAAACCAGACCCCAGTCTACTAGAGATTAACTCACTCCTGAACCTTACAACTCTGATTTCCTCCGAACTCAAAAACAACAACACTGACCCTCAATTACGAACCGTTAAATGGAACTGAGAATCACATCCTGTCAGTTTGGTTTAGTTTAGAACAGGGAGTTTATGTACAGCACCGGATGAGACGGTAACCCCACCTACCCACACACACCACACACACACACACACACACACACACACACATACACACACAATTTCACCTGTCTTCGTGGCGTGCAAAGAACATTCACAGTTGGCACTTATCACAGACACACACACTCTTACACACACACTTTAAGCACTCACATACAGCAAACACTCAAGCATCCACTCACTCATGCTACCTCAGTCTGCCTATTTAAACCTGCCACTAATAAATTTATATTTACTGCCTGCTTTGAGGACTTTTAAATTATGGCGTACAATAAACCTGGCACACACATCTCAAAAGCTCTTCCAGGGGATGTTAAAGCAATATAGTAAGCAATTTTCCAAAGTGGATTACAAATTTCACATCCAGGTTTTATTACACATTACGATAACTTAACCACATCTAAATGTTCCGCATAAATGGGAAATATGTGCTGCTTAATATGCTATTTTTCATTTTTTAAGAAGCGCTTTGCAAACCCTGCCAAGCGAGGGAGCATGCTGGTTTGTGTGGTGGGGGAGTCAATAATCTTTATGAGGTGGATTTTAATTACAAGGAGATAACTGAGTATCCTCCTCACGGCAAGCCTCCATCAATCTCTATTCTGCATCAGGCTGTACGTAGCCTTGGCACGCACGCACGCACACACACACACACACACACACTTGCATCCACACACACGCAGATACCCTTTCAGACATGATTGATCAATCAATCAGTAATGTATTATTTTCATCTCAGCGAAGCAAACCTTCTAAAAGCATACGAGGCAGGCGTCGCAGAATGGTGTTTTACCACGCGCACAAACGCACACACTTACACTAACACACGCATGTACACACACACGCACAGAGCGTGAGATGACAGAAACACACACACGTACAGAGACGCTGGCAGGGTAATCCAGCTAAAAAAGGTTAAGACTGATGTTTTCCCAAAGAACGACGGTCTGTGAAAGGTCAGATCAATCATGTGCTAAGGATACCTCGTAAGCAATCCATAAAGAGCTTGTTTTAAATAATAACATTTTATAGATCACCTAAAGACATAACTGTACCACCGGCAGGTACGGCTTCACTTTCCAAATAGTCTCCAGTGCGCCAAGAATTCAAATGGGACCAAACTTAATCTGTTGACTGCAGTTCGTTTAATGAACCAGTGGCATTTCCAGCGAAACCTCGTCCACAGTGCCAGCAGACGTCTCTGTTCAACAATAGGCAATTCTTTTAACAGAATATTGCAGTACAGCAGTTGGCTGTAAATGTGCCCTGGTCTTGAAACAAGTACAATGCCTTTTCTCTTTAAGTGGCTGATGTTACATTTGTAGTGTAACCACTTTAATTCCAGCTGTCTGGCAGAAGGCAAGCAGCAATTGAAGGAGAAGTAGTTGCCTGACACTTTGTAATGGTGTAAATGTATTAGAGCTAGTTTTGTGGCAGTTCAATGGCTCTCCATGGAGCAGAGGGGAGATGAATCAGATGGTGGAAATTTCATACAAGTCAGAGAATAAAGAGAGATAGGAAGGTAAAAAAAAAGGTACTATCTGACTACCTGTTCTTAAATTTTGTCAGCAAAGAGGACTCTGGGTTCTGCTTTTTAGGAATTAGAAGGAAGAAAGCAGACTAGTGGAAAAGCTGATGTAAAGAGATGGCGTGCACCCTTATCTCTCATTCTTATTAATAACAAAGTAGCTACAGGGGTAGTCTGAAATCATAGCAGGGTAGTTTAGGGGATAGCTGTTGAACAACAAATCAATTCATTATGTACATCATCCATCACATAACACTACTGGGTGCAGTGTTGCACAATTTTGCTTGGTTTAAGAGATATTGCGAGCTAATGAGGTTGAATTTGTGCTCCGAGTGATGTCATTTGAGGACACTGAATCCTTGTAGTGTTAATTAAAACTCAATGAAATGATGTAGATGGAAAATTTGCATGGCTGAAAGCCACAGTGAAGGATACTGCTGGGAAAATGCAGTTTTCAAGTTAATAAGTTGTTATTATATTATGTAGGCTGAATATAACTTTTAAGGTTTTTTGCTTTAATATAGATATGTAGATACTGTACGTATAGATAACTATAGTGACATAACACATTTGGAGGCTGTAGTTAAGCTCAACACTTTCAGACCAACATAACACAGATGAGGTAAAGATAAAACCTCTCTCTGGGGCTACCACAGCAGGCTGGATGCCTGGCTCACCTGTGATGGCTGCACTGTAGCTGTCCCCAGCTTGTAGTCGTGTGACCTCAGCAAGCTGAGAATAGCTGAGAAGACAAGGAGTGGAGATGTGAATCCTTTCCTCTCCAAGCCCAAGCTGTCCCTGCGAGCAGAATAATGATACAGCGTCAGTGACAGGATTAAATAAAAGTTTAATCCCAATGATTTCATTTCTCATAGACACAACAGTTAAATACAGATACGCGGCATTTCACTTTTCGGGAAGGGACCATTTTCCCGTTTCGTGTGGCACCAGCAAGCGAGTCAGATCCAGACAATCTTTCATCTCATCCTCATACATACTGCCCTGCCATTCCTGAACGTAAACACGGTTGTTAGATTTGTCAAATAGGACTTGTATATCAACTCCAGGGTATCATAATTTAAGTGCATCTCTGTAAAGCCCTGTTATAATATCTGCTGTGTAAGGTTATATATGACACCAGCAACCAGCAATTCATCTTGTCTCAAATGGCTGTCATTGAGCAGGAAATACTGCTAAAAAAGGCACACTGCATATTTCTTCCAGCAGCCCAAAGTCTGCTGTGTTTCATGTTTCATTTACCATCATGTATAACTACCTGGCGATGCAATTCCTCATCGATGAGCGGGGCTGTGTGTAAAAAAAAAAAAACTGCTGAAACACAGAGGCTTAATAACTGTAGCGTCTCACGCAGTACAATAGACTGTGTTGTCCCCAATTTACATCTCTTTCTTTGTGTAACAAATGGTGAGTGTGTTTAGTTTGACTTCTCACAGCCGTCCTGCTCCTCTCTCTCCTGCGGAGATAAAGGGCTTTCTGCACTGTGCTCATGTGCACATCGGCATGCCCTGGCATATGTTTGAAAGTGAGCACAATATGTGTGAGTTTACATTTGAGTGTGTGTGCGCCAGGCACTAATCTGGGTCTTTAATTGCTTATTCGTATGTGCGCTACTGTGAGGATTTGTAGATGCGTGGCAGCATATGTTCCTGCTGTGAGTGTGTGTGTTTATGTATTTATAGGTGTGAGTGTTTGTGCTTCCATCAGAGTGCGCGTATGCGTAAGTTTACTTGCATTTAGGTACAGGTAAGTGAGCAGATGTGTCCATACCTGAGTGTGTGCACGTGTTTGTGTGTCTGCATGTGTTTATACTTGTATATGTTTGTGTGTGTCTGAGTGAATGAGCACTGTCAGGTGCTGCTCCATGCTGTGCCAGCTGCATCTGGAGCCATCTGTGTTGGGGCTCAGTGGGAGGGGAGCGGATGACTTTAATGTACTTGAACCCCAGACAGACCTTTCCCAGACACTCGTCAGTATGAAACCAAGACAACTGGGCCCAGTCAAGCTGAACCGGCTGATCTGGGTGGTGAGCAGGAGACAGACGCTTTGGTTACACTGTAACCCCCGGTCAGACTCACTAGGGAACCTCTGGCAGCCGGATACACACAAACACTGGAATCTGTTTGTTTCAATGATAGAATAGTAGTGTTTTATATCAGAGGACACTCTCACCTTTTCTTAGCTGTCAGGGTTCTGCTGCCTACTTTCTACAGTGTAATCCAGGTTAACTTTTTCCACGGGTCTGTTCGCCCTACAAGTTTGAGTTTGTCCAATCTCGTATGTGTGTACGTACTCAACAAAATCAGAAGAGTTACAAGACTTTGGACTTGTTTCATCACTTTTACAATTCTCTCACAGGATTTAGTTTGGATCTGTGGTTGTATTATTTATGTAGTCAAAACTGGCAGCATACTAAGAGACCAAACTTTTAGGCTAGTGTTGATTTTATAGGTTTTCTTTGAGGTGAGCAGGACTTCTTTTGATGTTTATTTTTTTCTCAGGTAATGCATACAAATGTGTTGCAAGAATTGTTGAATGAAAATATACTCTATTTCTTTTTAAAATCCAGCTAATGTTTGCACTTTTTGGTTATGAATTTCTCACTTCAGTGGCACAATTCTTTATTTTTGAGACAATTTATAGCAAGAGCTGTCCGCAAACCCCTGCACACAAAAATACATGCATCTGCGATGTTAAAATGTATTTTAAATGCTTATTTCAGTCTAGCACTGAAACATCGCAAATAAATGTATCTTTCAGTTTTGAAACAATTCATAAAACATATGCTACTAACCAAATTCAGACTTGGGTTTTTCCTTTATTGACTCGGGGCTTGACAGTCAGGACTTGTGATTTCCCCCTCTGTCACACTCACATAATAAAATAAAGCAAGATACCCATTCGAAATGACAACTCATCACTTCACCCACAAAACTAAGAAGAGTACAGTATATCAACACACAATCTTCTACCACAAAGAGATCACAGGGGCCTTGTAATGATCTTGCAGCAACAATATGATTAGTGAAGCACAAAATCAATTAATGCAGCAGTAGAATCAATAGGTGTCTCTCAGCATATATGTCCTGCAGTTAATTAATAAACAAAAAGGACATTAAGCAGCAGAGCAGCAGACTGTGGCAACGACTGTCATCAGTCACAACGTGTGTACTGATGGCATCAGCAGGAAGGGAAAGGGAAAACACAGACAGATATAAATGTGAGCACGGTGAAATACCAAACACACCCACAGGCAAAGATGCGCACTCTATGTACACATACATTTGAGAGCATGAGCATGCATAGACACACTGTAATGTACAAATGCACTCATGCATGTGCCCTTACACACTTACACAAACATAGGCATGTTTTTTTTCATCTTCTCTTCTTTCACACAGAGAGCATTCTGTAGATTTGTGGTATCAATAATCCTCATTTGAGTCTACTGCAGCAGCCCAGACCATATTAGCATCAATTTGGAACAGACCCAGGGTTCGATGAGGCCTGAACTGTGTTGGAACCAGGCCCGGGGTTTCCACCATCACCAGGCCGGCTCACTTATTATTTACCATGCCTGACGAGAAACCCTCATCATTACATTACAGACAGAATTGCAATCGACAGACTGAATGGCCACACTGATCTAAAGCAATACCTCAGATATACATAAACACTTGGTACACACGATCGCTGCCCGGTGTCTAACAAAACATTTCACAGTGTGAACAGCAACAATATTAGACACAAACTGTGTCAAAAAAAAGTGAAAGAAAAAGTGTTTGTGTTTAAGTTTCATGTAATCTGCTCTTGTTATTCTGAGTTGGTGTAAGAATGTTGCACACTTCGTTTTATTATTATTATTATTATTATTATTATTATTATTATTATTAGGGGTTTCAGGCATGTGTGGGCTAAACACACTCATTGTTAAAAGACAATCAGACAAAAACAGGAGACCTCCATTTTAGAGATGTGTTTTGTTCACACTGCTCTTCTCTTCCAGTCCTAAATTCTTTCAAGACTTTCAAATAATTTTTCAAGGACACATTTTGGTTTTAGCTTTACAAATCATTCATGATGCAGTCTAGTATTGTCAAAATATTGATACATGTTAATTCTTCTTCATTTTTCACAGTATTGATACACCAGTACAGTACTAGCACAGTTTTTCACTCTCCTCTCTGACAGCGAGTTGGCAGATGCCCCGCTGTAGTGCCCACATAACCCCAAGTCCAGAGATACATGAACTTAGAGGCTGTTGTTCTTAACACACACTACACAAGCCTCGTTACATTAATCCTTTAATTAAAACCTAAAATTTCATGCCCTCGTTATTGTGTCAATTTTTCCCCACGGTATCGAACATATCAATATTTTCAAGGTATTTCATTGAAGTTCAAATTCCAGTATTGTGACAACACAAATGCACTTTATCATTCACTTTATATGAGAGACTATTTTCTTCCCATGCTGTCTACCTCATTATTAAGGCTGCTGATCCCATTAGAAGTCTACTGGATGTTATGTCAATTATGTCAACTCCCCGACACAACTTTAGCAGACAGTTGACCCTGTTATCACACAGCTGACATTTGAAATCGAGACATGAGTCGAGACTGCAGATCTATTGGTCTGTGTTATGTTTACGGCATCAGTGACGCAGTTAGACTGGCTTACTAGTTAATCCAATAACCCATAATGTGAGGTTATATTGACAATTAAGATATGAGAAGTTTAGATTGTGTTATTTATTCAAAAGAGTACACATAAAAAGTGATTGTTTTCCCCTCACAACACCACTTTTAGTTCTCCTGCTTGCTTTGACACTTGCTACCTCCATTATGCTGTTACCATATTGATTCTGGCTGTGGCACACGCTCTCTGACATCATTCAAATTCCTTCTCACCTCAATCATGTGATACAGCGCAGGCCGTCCGTCTTTTAGTCTCAATAGGAGGAAAACAATGAGATTTCTATCTGTAATACTATTACCAGCCGTAATAGGGTTAGAGCTGTCTGGGTTTACCTTGGTAAAGCAGCGGAAAACTTTATTAGGTTTAAGACCTTTTGCTTTTCTACTTTTTCTGCTGCTACTGATACATAAGAGCCTTTAAGCCCCAGAGAGACGAATGTATCAGCTTAGTTGAAATAGTTCAAGATGGCCTCTCATCTCCCTTCTTCTCCAGTGGCAAACAAAGTGTTATCTTTCAGGTGGTGGAACCTTTCTTATTTTTCTACGTGTTGACGGGAGTAGTTTCGGTGTGGCACTGTGCAGGCTGATTACAGGGGGAGTCTTAATCAGGTGGTGCAGTCTGCTCGGGGCCCCTGGGGCCGCGAGTGTGCTACATCCTGTCAGACTGCACAGAGAAACAATCAATCATCAGAACGGCTGCGAGACAGAGGAGAGAGAGAGGGCAGGAAGATAGGAGAGAGGAAGAAGAGGAAGAGGAGAAAGAAAGAACATGATGAGGGGAGCGGGGAGGAAGAGACGGTGCCCTTGCAGTGACTAACATGGAGTTATAAAGACACGAGAATACCTATGAAAATCCAATAAGTCTAGTTAGACTAGAAGCCACCCTGCATTGTAAGAGAGAAGTGTGGAAGCCAAGGCCATGTCAGAGCTCATAACAACTGATGTCTTACATTTTCATTGCTCTCCCCCTGTCTCCCTAACCTTCACCTACATGTTTGTTTCATTGCCCTGGCAAAGCGTCATCCTCACTGTCATGTTGTAAAAGTGATCAGACTTTTGGCCGTGGTTTCAAACGACCTCACAGATAAACACAAAAGCCAGGAAGAAAAAGAATCAGAGAGAGAGAGAGTGAGAGGGAACAGAGGGATTGAGGTGGGCCTAGGTTTTACACTCTCTGGGCTCTGTCTGAAGGCTGTGTAATGATGCGGCTCTTTAAAGACAGTCTTAAATGAAAGGCCAGAACAATCCTCGGTGACAGGTGGGATTCTTTATCTAACAGAGGAGGAGAGACAGGACAGGGCCAACAAACACACACACACACACGCACACACACACACACACACACACACACACACACACACACACACACACACACACACACACACACACACACACACACACAGAGCCTCACATACTTTTGGCTACACACGTTCAAAGGGGCATGCACATGCATAAACTACAGTAGATTCCACGAAGAGGATTTCCTGCTCTGTCCATGTGAAGCAGCGGGGCTAAAATGGACAAATAGCAGATCCCATAAAGGTGATTTATAGAATTTAAAAAGATGTGCGTTCTTGGCACACCATGAAGGATATTAAGTGCTCGAAGGGAGGGCTCGGACACAGATCCCTCCAAAACCTTTTAATCTCCACTCTGGAAGAAGAAAAAAATATCTTGAAATGTCTCAAAAAATGGAGGAGAGACAGAGAAAGAGAGAGAACACTGGTGTGATATGAAAAAAGTCCAGTGTTGTTCTTAGTATGCCTCTCCTGGCACGGCCAAAAGTGGAAAAATGTTTGGCTCACCTCTTGCCCCATCCCCCAGGAGAAGATATTCCCATCATCTGAAAAGAGAAAGAGAAAGATAGAGAGTGAGAGAGAACATGGTAAACCAACAGTCTGCAAACATTTTAAGAAAGGCAACAAAAATGAAGCCTGTGGTTAAAATAGAAAAGACGAAGAAAAAACAAAAGCGGAGGGTGAGAAGGGAAATGCGCAGCTGACAAAAGTGGCTCAAGCATCATACATCAAGCACTTGTTACCTCTCCCGGTGCTTGTGATTGCACATGACTGCAAACAAGTCAGTGATAAAAATCTGAAGAAAGATGAGACCGATCGGGCTGGCTTTAAAGATCATCAATCACAGCCCTGTAAGCTCAGATATTATTAGTTCAAGTAAAGCTGCACTCTTCCATTTTATGGACATCATAAAAGACTTTGGGGGGGTGGAGGTGGAGTGGAGGAGATCCCCCAGTGTTTTAACTAGGACCGGGATGGATGTGTTTGGAAAAGCAGACCGGATGGATGGACAGCTCTAATGTAGTAGCGCTAAATGAATCACTCACACTGCACCAGTTCCCCAGGGGAAGGAATGTGGGATGGGAGTGTAAGGCCCCACTTACAATATGTTAGAGTAAGAACAAGTGTATGGTCAGAAAGGGCTAAGCATGTTTGTGCTGTGTCATGTGTGTGTAAGTGCGCGTGCATATGACCTCTTAGACGCTTGTACTGAACTTTAGTCTCATATATACATCACCAGAATAGAATCTTTAAATTCCTATAGTGATCTATCCCCGGAGAGATACATCAGACAAAATAAGTCTGATTCAAGATGGTAATAACAGGTGCACACAGTGTGCTCAGTTTTACTGTCAAAATGTGACATCTTTATTAATCTCCTGACGGGGACCTATTTTGGGATAAAGAGAATCATAACGTGAGTGATGACTAATGACAGTTTGTTGAAACATTCATGTGGTCTTGTACAAGTTTGTAAACATATTCACACCCTAAAGACACATAAAAATGACTATAGCAGATCCAAAATCAAAAGAGGTGTGACACATTGAGACCTCCAACAAGTACATCAGCATCGTGACTTTGAAGACAAGTTATTGTTGTCAATATCAACAGGTTTTTGGTCCATGAAGAGACCTTATTGGATTTTTAACCTTAAAATGAGCTCCCTAAAGAAGATGAACATGTCATGGCTTCAAGATTACTACATTAGATGTTTAGTTTTTAGGGTAATGAACACATTTGCGTAATCAGCATAATAGGAAAGGATCTTGTTGGTATATGCATTAAAGGGTGTGAACCCCGACCCATGATAACTAACATTTATTTCTAAATGAGGCACATCAAATCATCTGATGAAGAGCCATACCTTCTCTCAAATGCAACCTTTTTTCCATCAGCTGTTAAATGCAAAACTACACTGAGTATAAAACACTATGATCACTAGGAATACCTGTGATTCATTCAAATGATACTTTCTAGTCTGAAATTTGTGTCAGTCCATACCACTGCTCCCCGAGTAATCTCTCCATTTTCAATTTCACTTATTCCTCACAACTTTTTTTCTTCCTCTCTCTCTCTCTGCCTGCCAGTAAGGACATAAAGGCCAGTGTGAAGTCCATCACTGCTCGGTGAATAGCTGCCCTTTGTGCCTCAGAACTTAATTCACGGGCTGAAAGGACCCCCAGCCCTGCTTTAGCACCTCTGTGTGCTGCCTGATTTAAAAGAGTTTGCATGTCCACTGAAAGCCTTCTGTTGGGTTAAACACACCAGGTTTAGTCAACTTTTGAGGATTTAAAAATCAAAGGGCTGACCGATATGAAAGCAGCATTCCAGTTTATAAAATGTGTTTACTAAGATTCTGGTGCAGACAGTTTTTTCACTGTCACTAATTTCTATACTTGTTGTTTTCATGGTTTCCTTCACCCCCTCACCCCGCCATACATTATAATTTTAACCCAAAGCAACCTCATTTGGTGTCACAGCCAGCTCATGGCAACAATGTAATTTGGGGGTTGTCCAACAAGAAAGGACTTCCAAATTTCCATTTCGAGCAACATAAATTTTCTTCTCTCCTACTTTGGCATTTGTGGTTTGCAGAGGGCATCAATAACACACCAACCTCTCTCACTTGCTTTCTCTCTCCTCTCTCAGAGACCCTTGCTGGGCTTGTTAGGCCTGACACTGGCACCCTAGTGAACAAAAGGAGTGCACGGCTTAGGGCTGCCCAGGAATGTCAGCGGGTTCACATTTCACATGCAGATGCGTGACCCCAGAGCCCTTTAGTGGGAAGGTGCGCTTTAACCTCACAGAGAAGCAAGAGGAGGGGAGATGGGGGGTAAGGGGCACCTTAAGGGGAATCTGGGATGGGGGGAAGGGGTACAAAATAAGAATGTGAGTTTGCACCGCTTGCATCTGCTCTTAAGCTATAAGTCTGTCTCTTCTTTCTCTCTTTCCAAAAACACTGATGCACACTGTTAAACTCCGCTGATGTACCTTATAGAGTATCATAATTGTCGATATTCTGAACACTTGTCAGAGCCGTCTCCTTTATGTGTGATCTGCGATGCGCCCCCTCTCTTCCCCCTACTTCGGAACACATGAAAGCATTAACTTTTAAAGTGCATACTTAAGATTTTTCCCCAAATAATTGAAAAAGCACAATGGGAGGGGTTATGTAAGGCAAAAGTACTGTGAGCTCTGCAAAAGAAACCAAAGCTACTGTCATCTGCTCTCTGTAGGCCCAGGCAGGCACAGTTTCAACTCAAGGGCTTCGCATTTCTGTAACTTGTTCTCCTTCCCTTGCTGCTCTCCCTATCCTAACTCTCTCTTTACCCGTTTGCCTCTCCCCCCTCTAGTTTGCTCTCGATAGTGGAAACTTCAAAGACAACAAGATCTTCTGCAAAAGCATGAAACTTCAAGATCGTTGTTTGTTTTGACCCCGTAGCCCCTTGCTACAACCCTCCACCTCGCAAGTCCTGCAAAATACATGAGGACGAGAGACCAAATCCAGAGCCCCTCCCCCCCCCCATTCTTCCATGCGCTACTGTTGTGTAACTTTTGTAGAAAGCAGCTCTGGCATATGGCACTGCATTCTACTACAATGACCTCACAAAACTGATGACAAAGTACAATAAGTTTCTTGTTAGGCAGGGGAGTACAAACTTTTCAAATACATTTTATATATTCCACTCAGAAAATGAAAATAAAAATCAATACCACACAAACTTGTGCACACACACAGTGGAGACGTGCACACATTTATGCTTCCACACTGACTCATCTGGCCTGGCCTCTGTAGGTGTTTGGGCTGAGGATTGGAGTTCTGATTTCGTTTTTGAGAAGTACAAAAGGGATTCATCTAGCAGCAGTTTGCTGCCTCCAGCCAGGCTCAGATCTGTCATAACAAGGAAATAAAGACAATAAAACCTTACAGAGCTTTAAAAAAAATATAATGTTTACAGTTACCTTAAAAATGACGAGAATGGAAAATCAAAAGAGGCCACTCAAGTTTGTAATATTCTCTTGTCATCGTGTAGAACAATTACGCTTGGATCAGTACAATGTGGTTGACCTCAGAGGATGTATGGGTGGGTAAAACCTGACCTGCCATTCACTCAGACATGTGAATATACACAAAGACTTATTATATCTTGAACCTCTGAGAGATTTATTCTGATGATATGCAATACTCGTGTTTGAAACAAACAAACAAGAGCGATCATATAACCAGTCTTTAAAACTGCATTTCTAATGTTGTTAACCTGTTATCCAAAACACTGTCGCAATCGTATGATTGCCCATTTCAATGCTTCAGAGATTCTATTCTGCAAAGAGATTAATCAATATTCATGTCATAGTGCTTAATTGTTTATCTGCATAGTGTATGTGTGTGTATGTGTGCGCTCTGTGTTTAGCAGTTCTGCCCTCTAATAGTTGAGACATCTATAGCATTCACAGCAAGGCCAGGGGAGCAAGGGAGCAATCCATAGGCCTGCGTAGCCATGGCAACTAAACAAGGAATAGGCTAGATGTCAGGCGAGCATGGCTAAATTACCCATTAGAGAAAGCAGGAAGGGGAGAGAGGGAATACTGGTCAGGGCACAAGAGGCTAATGGGGAGATAAGATGGCCAACATATAGACTACACACATACACGCACACACACAAAACGATGGGAAAACAGATAGGGGTTGTCACATAAAGGTGCCGGCACAAACACATACTGAAATAGGAAAATACAATTAAATGTGAACAATCTCTCTCAAATAGACATACAAACACAATGCACACACGTATTAACACACTCATAAACGTATGCCGATATGTACATATAGGCAGCTACATGTACACACGCACAAAACAATGGACGGCCACATGTGTGTGCGCAGACACATACAGGCATCGAAAGGGCACGAAGGGAAGACAAAATGGTTTTAATAAAGACGCCCTCTTGGAGAGGTTGCTTGTGAATGTGAGGGAGATGTATTTATAGGAATCCTCCTGTGAGATCCTCTGTGCTCAACCTCAGATTTGTGCAGGAGAGAGAGAGAGAGAGAGAGAGAGAGAGAGAGAGAGAGAGAGACTGTGTTATAACCTGTTTCTTCATCGTAATCCTTGATGCAAGGCCTACTCCTTGAGTCTATACTAATGAATAAAAGAAGAAAGAAAGAATCGGTGTAAGTATCTAAACCATTGCAAGAGTGAAAAGGTAAAAGGGGATTGGCCCGATGGTTCATTCCTGCTGTGCACATACATGTAAGCACACACATACACACACAAGTATCCAAACAAGCTCACGTACTCAGAGTGTGAACAACACAGCCTGTGCATGCACGCACGCACACACACACACACACCCCCTGACACACAACCCCTCCACACACAGAGTCAGGCAGGCAGGCTTCTCCTGACTTTAATGCTGCACATTCATTTGCATGCGCCATAATTAGCGTCAGGCACACAGAGGCTGGTCCTGGGGGAGCTCTGTGATAACCGCTTCCCCTTCTATTAGGGCTCTCATTCCAAGAGTGTCAGACATTGCACATCTTCATCGCGGGGCCTGCAGCACATTGGCTCAGCGGAACCTCTGCTGCTGTAGCTACTGCTAGAGCATGCAGGAGGAGAGGCAAGACGGCGGGTACAAGGGGCTTGAGAAAAGGTGGAGGAGGCTAGACTTTGTGGATGGTGGGTAGGGGGAGGAGGGGACAAAACGAGGACTGAGAGATGTAAAGAAAGAAAGGGGATGAGGTGATAAGTTTGGAAGACAAAGAGAAAGAGGGAAAGAGAGACAAAGAGAGGTAGCGCATGGCAAAGGCGGTTGCACATTGTGCAGCAGACAGACAGCGAGACAGGCTGGACAGAGGTAATGAATGCAGTTATTAAATTGTTTCAGCTGCAAAGAGGTCTATTCTTATGCCATTATAAAGGGAACAATTTATCCCCACTGATCGGCCCTGTCTCCTTTCTCCTCGCTCACTTTGATCTGCCAGCATATTGCCTTGATGTGTCCTATTCAATAGCGAATCTGGGGCAATTTTAATGCTTTTGTACCTCGCCACCGCTCCACTTCTCCCTCCCTGTTTAAAAATAGCTGTTAATTATAAGTGCAGTTTAAATGTCTCTAGTGACCCAGAAATGCAGGTTGGAGTGAGAAGAAGGGATTGAGCATCTCCAAGTTTAAAAAGAGCGAGACACTATTTCTTTCCCTCTTTATCATGCTTTCTTCAATCTCTCCTTTCTCCTCTCACCCCCCTCCCACTTCTTTGTCTTCTCCATTCACCTCCCCTCCGATTCTGCTTCTCCATTCCTTTAGTGCTCCTCCACATTTCTTTTTCCCCATCTCCCGCTCTCTCTTCTCCTCTGTGGCGTTTCTACGTCTCGGTGGGAGTGAGCAGGGCTAGAGGATAGGGGATTCAATTCTTTCTCTCCAACACACGAGAGAACTGCAGCGAGACATCGGAGACCATGGCTGTGAAACCGCTTCAGTGTGCAGATTGTATGTGCGTCACACCGAGTCTTTGTATCTCTCTCCTCAACTTCCTCCTCTTATGCAGCCGCAGGAGTGGGATGTTGAAAGGAAAGGCATGTGAAGGTGCGCTAGGTAGCGCAGTATGAGGCAGAGGCGCAGAGTATACCTGTGGGGAAGAGAAGGGGCTGCGCAGGGACCTGAGGTGTGCACCTGGGGGGTGCAGTGTTATAAATAAAGCATTAGCCTCTTGAAGGGAACAGAGATGTGAGGGGCTGTCTCTGCAGCTCTCTTTTCCCCACTAACTCTTACTAACAGTTAACCCGCAGGCATGTACATGTGCTCCTTTCATCGCTGAGAAGGTACATATAATCGTACAAAAAAAATCACTAAGAGGTAAACTGTGGGACTCTCGTGTCAAAATCTGGGCACCACTTCATCTTTAGGAGAGGTCAGAAATAAACTTCAATCACATCAGTGAGCGGCTGACATGACTGGTGGATAGACTCAATCATCTCCTTGTGGTTGCTCCCTGGAACTGTGTGAAATAAAGTCTAAAAGTTGTAAAAGTGGCCAACACAGTGTGAAGTAATGGAAAAAAACAAAACAAAAAGGGGAGGTTTGGTAGTTGTGGTAAATCACAACACAAGGCTGTGTAGGCTGAAAGTTGACTTCTGAGCCCTGCACCATGGTAACATTGAGATTTAAAAGGCCCCCCACCAGAGAACAAGAAACAGTAGTGCGTCCCCTCAGAGTTGCCGTAAGGCAGGAGTTGGTGTTTGTGACATATGGGAGAGAAAATGAGATGAAGTTTGTTGCTGCTCAATGTACTAATGTTACATCTCCACGCCCGCTTATTGTTATCGTATCAAACCTGCTACCTGCTGTTAGGTGAACCCAAGACACTCGGTTACATTGTTGGCACCGGTGTTCCTTTTCTGCAGGCTGCTGTTAGTGTGTTTCTTTCAATCATACTGCCGTAATTTGTTTTGTTGACTACTCAGCTAACTTTGGTTTCAAGCTTCAGAGGCTGAAGACAGCTGAGTTATGGACATGTGATGCAGACGTGAGGACCCTTTTAAACCTGGCATGGGGATGTATGTTGGACACCCGCCAACTACAATGTCATCATCTATCACAGTGTTTCACTGTGTACAGTGTCAATTCAGTAGTCATTGTTATTTACCATAACATCATAATAATAACATGGGCAACTTAAAGTGTCCTATAATACGAAACACGTTGCTCCTACACTGAAGCCTTGTCTCATCTCCATTACATTGCGGTACTTTATGAATAGGTATAGTTAAAAATATGACACATAATGGTGTTAAAGTCTCAAAGCCATAAATGATGCTGCATGTGCAGTTGACATATTTAAAACTGCTTCCGTTTTGTCACGTAGTAAGGAGATGACACAAGAACTAGATTCAAATCCATGTTGTTGACAAATATGTGTAGCACACTGAACCCCACTGACAGAAGCAGTGTGACACTGTTCAAAGTTTCGTGGTCTAACACTGTGTTTCTTTCAGTACTATCCCACACTGAGCCGTCCTTAAACAGCGTTCTGCTGGTTGGCCTGATTGTCTCCTGCCCTTGACTCAGGAAAGGGCAGGAGACCTCAGAGCACTTCAATCATCACAGGGTCAAGGTCAGGTGTGTGATTATTGCATATCAGATTCTTAAGCAACTTCATTTAAAAATAAATTAGCTTGACAACACATTATTCTGTCAGCAGACACGCTGGTTGCACCATTTGAGGTACGTGGCTATAGAATTGAGATCCTATTCGATCTTATGTTGAAATTTATGCTCACTTTATTGTTCACACAAATCCTGCTGCAAACAATGGCATGAAACTGATTAGCAACACTTGGTGAGAATATGAGAATACTAAGGATATTGTGAAAATTGCTCTAAGCCAATTAACTATTCTGTTCCCCACTAATACTCTTATCTCATGTTCTTTTCTTCCCATTCTCAAGGTGTACGTGCCTCAACCTGTCACTAACCATTTGAAATGCTACACAACTGTGTATTCTTTGACTGAAGGAAGAAATAGTGTAATTTTCTTTCTCATTTGTGTCAGTTGCTTATCCTAAGACCACTAGAACGCCGCCGGGCCCCTCCCACTCATTACAGTTTTTCTGTACTTTGAGGCTGCTTCAGTCTGGCCTTCTTTATAAATGCAGCCATTTCCATAGGAGGAAGTATCCTAACCCCGCACACTGAACCTGCACTATTGGCTCAAACTAAAAGTTAACATGACCTCTGTGTCTCCACTGGACGCCAAAGATATAATGTACGTCTCCATCAGTATCCATAGTCTGGCCTGAAAATGGAAATATGCACAGGAGATGGCCGAGCAGCACTCAAACAAGCACTCGATGCCGGCCCACTCACTCAAGGCGGGCGAGCACTTGATAGATAAATGAGAACAATGTATTGGTTGGTCCACAGGCGTGGCGGCATTGACAGAACTCATAAAACAAAGCGTTAATGCTGTCCTTGGTATGGAAGGCATGATAGTAAATAAAATGTTATCTAGTGACAGTGTGAGATGCATCTTTAAACATCAGCCACACAAGTGGTAGCTAGTGAAAAGTCTGTTCAAGTGATTCAAAGTACCAAGGCTGCCGCTGTAACACGAGCTAAAGGATTCTTTCATGTTGAAACACAAAACTATTAATCTCACAAAAAGTAGTTGTGGTGTTATTCTTGTCATGTCAAAGGAATACAAATTATAGTCACACAAACAGATGTGTTGTTTTATTTGTCAATAAACATGTCAAGTGTACAGCACTCATAACTCAGGGGTCATCCGGATGCATGAGTTTTTGATAGTCTAATGGCCTTAAAGTCAGTGTGGTAATTCTTCTATAAATGTCCATGGGGGTTCACTTGACAAGATTAACATGTCTGTTTTCCAAAATACAAGGGCAACAGTCATTGTATGCTCCTAAAGGCTCGCTACTGTTATGTCCAACTACATTAAAGTTTTTTATGCTACGTCTCTCATAAAAGCAATAATTTTTTGGAATGATGTGAATTAAATTTGAATGTAAAATTGATACCTTTTATACCTAACATCTTCAACAAACATCATCTACACTAACTTTTTTCCCATGAAGCCAATGTGCTCCTCAATGAATAAATTGAGAAACTGAGTGAGAAAAGAATAAGAAGAATCTGTATTTGTCACATACACTCATACTCAGTATAACAAAGTAAAACTTGTTCTCTGCATTTAATCCATCCTGAAGGAGCAGTGGGCAGACATCATACAGCGCCCCGGGACCAACTCAGCTCTAGACGAGTGCCTTGGTCAGAGGGACTGGCATGAGGAGTAACCTGAAATACACAGGGCTTAAGTCAATTCCTACTTAGAGGCTAACAGATGAGTGTTTTCTTGGTCTCAAGAAGCTGCAACATTTATAAAAGTAACACGGTGTAACATATACTGTACATTTAATGCCAGATTGACAACTAACTGCTAACTTTTTCCCCCTGGCCCACTTGCATTCACCGTCACTTGCGCTCCTCAGCTCGAACTCTCTCGCCAACTCTATCACATGCTTGGTACACACACACGACGCACTGACCTATTCCTGAAAAAATAACTTATAGCCTCTCTTACTGTTGTTTTCTTTTTAACTGTTGTTCACCTTCACTAGCAAACTGCGCTCGTAAATAATTTTCCAGCTTTGAATCGCTTTTTAGGGGCAAATGCAAGTGAAATACTTGCCCCCTACATCTCTGACAACTTGACAATTGCCTCTACAATCACAGAGATACTATATTTTACCTCGGAAACAAAAATAATTCAAGAGAAAAAAAGAGAAAAAAATCCTTTTGCTGATTGTAACACTTTTTTTCCACTGTTGTTTGCCTGATTTAAGAGGCTAATGTGACTGATCTACTCACACTCCAGAGCCCTGACAACCTAAGAAATGTCTCATGCAGGTCATTTTTCTTCAGAAATAAACAAGAATTCAAGATAAACAAGGGAAAAAGTAAAAAAAAAAAAAAAAAAATCGCTGAGCAAGGATGACAGTGTAGAGATGGGAGTAGGAGATACTAGCTAATGACCTTGATAATACCAGGGACACTGAGAGCCCGAGGAGAAGACGTGATGTGTTGCCGTGACAGCGGTGTAGTAGTGCTGGTGACAAGAGGAGATGAGGAGGCTGCACACTTCTTGGCTGGTGTTACACATTAGTGTTGTAGTTAGCCAGGGGCATCAAGGGTGATTGTGTGCACGTGTTTCGTGTGTGTGTGTGTGTGTTTGTAGAGCGAGGTAAGAAGACATCCCGGTCGAGGCCTTGCATGGTGACAGAGGCTGATAACAATCTAATGAGATAAGAAACGTATGCAAATGAACCTGGCCACAGTTCACACTAATCAGCTTAACGCCCCGATAGATATCAGCTATCTGTCGCATCGCTCGCGCACGCACGCACGCATGCACACAGGCTCTCAGAAGTTAAAACAATCGGTGTGAGGCTTTGCCGCGCCACGTATAAATGCAGATACACACAAAAAGGTTCACACAACATACTGCACAATGAAGTCCAACACCTGTATAATTGAGGAAATCTATAGGTACACATATAAATAGTCGTGCAATAACAGCTTAAACACATACTGTATGAGCGTTCACACTGGCATGACCACGCTTACTAACACACACTGATTTATAACGTACAAGTAGAGTGAAACTGCACACATAAATGGGCGAATGGATGCCACTGTGCATGGGTCCTTCAGTTCTTGGGGTCATGTCTTTGACAAACTAAGGACGAGAGGCCCCAGCACAGGAATGCAAGACCCAAAATAGCTGAACATAACAGAGAAATGTTTGACAAGAGCCTAATAAGCAGTGGAAAGTGACCTGTAAATGACACCTTTATGTTCTATGTCCTTGGCAGAATTATCTCATTGCTGTCTATCAATATGTTGTTAACTAACATTGTGGATTTTTGGGTATTTTTCATGACAAAATATCTGGCTGTTAGGGATTTTTTTCAGTCTACTCGGAATGATGTCTCTGCCAAATAGCAGCCAAGTGCAGAGTGTCACTTTAAATGCCGTGCGGTCACCAGACAGAGGGGAGAAGTCGTGCCCCAGCTGTACTCTTCAACACATCTCTCCGTGGCTATTATTATCTGGGAATCCAGGGCATCCTACATGGTCTGGGGACAAAATGGTGACTAGCAGTAAAAAAGTGACCCTGGAATAACACAGCTGCCTTTCATGTAGTCTTGCCACTGACCTTCGCTGTCGTACAAGCATGCATTTCAGAAATTCTTACAATTCTGACTATGTTTACATTGGGATCTAAATATTTTTTAATTTGCAACTGAAGAGGCTTTATGTATACATTTGTTTTTATCTAGTTTATTCCCTGCGACAAGTACAGAAATATATCATTCTGGTGCACCGCACATTGTTGTCTTTCTCAATGACACTTGATGAAGAAAGGACAAAGGGCTCTTACATAAATTGAACTTGTGACTGTCCTGCAAATTATGTTATGTGTTCCAAGTAGATAAATAAATAAGAGCTGTTGACTGCAAGTGTCTATCAAATCATATGGTTATGTCAACAGCTGAAATTTAGCTATGAACCTTTGAATTTTTCATATTTCTGCATGCCATGTCTTCGCACCTTTTCTCTCTTTTACTCATTCTGTAACTCCCCATGTCTCTTGCCTCTTGGATCTCTCTCTGACATTTACCACTAAGCTACCTATTTCAGTCGACCTATTCATAAGCAAAGCTGGGCCAAGACATCTTTATGGAAATCACCGCTCTGGGTGTGTTGATTTGCAAAGGGCATGGAAGCTGTTCAGGCTAGCCTTACCCTCTTCTCAGGTTATACAGAGAGAGATGGAGATAGAGAGACAGACACCGACTTCCATAAAGACAGACAGTGACGTAGAGGAAGTGAAATAGAGAGCACCTTGCTATAACTATATTGGTTGGCTCCAGTATGTTGGCGCCCATCTTATCTGGCTGGAGTCCCACACAGCATTCATCTAATGAAAACCTGGCTGGCTGGCCGGCCGGCTGGCTGTCTCATCAAGGCTCATTGCCAAAGGTTCCTCTCCCCTGCATCAAAGTCACTCTGCTTTAATGTAGCTTTTATCAATGGCCAAGTAAAAGCAAATAACTTCACTAAAAATTTCAAAGAAACCATAAAAAGAAATGTAAAGCAGAGATGAAGGTAGAAGACTAGTAATTCTTTAGGGGCACTCAGGTGGACTTACTGCAGAAACAATCAAATCAGAGGAAGGATGTTTATTATGCGCCCGCAATTTGTGCGTGCACACAATCAACACACGCGTATAAACATAAATACAAGTGCTTTTTTACACACACACACCCAGGGACATGCAGAAGCATGTACACAGAAATGCACACACGCGCAGAATTGCAGACATACATATAAAAAGGCATTAACTACTGCATATAGTACACATGGTACAAGTACGCTACATAGCCGTCACGCTTTGAAAAATCCCCCAGTGTCGCATTACAGTAGACTGCTAAAACTGTGTTGGCTGGTGATAGCTCCGAGACCACAGCCAGACTACAGTAGCAGCCAGTCCCCCAGTGGATGACTGGGCTCTGAATATGAGCTCAGTCACTGTAACAAGCCCCACTTAGTCACTGGCTCTCTCTCCATAGACCCTCTATGCAAACAGGCCACTTAAAAACACCATTACAGGCAGATTGCTCAAGCCTTAGAAAGCAGTTCTGAAGTGGTGTATATGAGAGAAGATGAGAGGACAAACACAGGTCTGATGAAATGAAAGAGCGATGAAAAAATGTAATGGGGGACTACGAAAGGTTTGCTGAGGAAGTTATTGATGGTACTATAGGTTGTACTTCTAATTAGAGGCAAACACAAGATATATTGGTTACTCATGCGGTAAATGAGTGACAGCTGACATGACTAATAACTATACTGCAGATTCTGAAACAGCGAAGAGATATTGAGGAACATTAACCTCAGTGTCGAGTCATTCTCTGAATTAAACTGAAAAATGACATATTTGGAGGGCATTTGAAATCGTCTGTTACAAAAGCTCCGTTTTTAGCATGAGGTGCAAGATGTTTTAGTTTAAACAATCAGACAAAAAATCCCCTGACACCAAATACATTCCCGTTTGAGAACAACACTGTTTCAGGGTTCACGAGGGAAAGACTAAAGATCAGTCTCACGCTGACCTATAATGTCCTATCTTCACCCAAATACTCCCTCCCTGTCTAACCCTCCACTACCTCCCCCACCCATCTGTCTCTCATCCCTCTCTCACCCTCTTCCCATTCCTCTCTCATCCCTTTCCCATCGTTCTCTCATCTCTCTCTTGTCCAGCCTCTCATCACTTGTTCATAACTTCACAGCAGTCGTTAGGCAGAGTCACAGTTTCCATCAAAGAGACCAAGAATGGGTATTTTTAGGCAGGGGCTTGCTTTGCACAGCCTTTCCACAGAGAATAAACCATGTCCAAACATTAATGCCATGTTACACAAAAAAGGGCATGAGGTAAGGCTCTCGCTCGCCCCCCCCTCCCTTCTCTCTTTTTCTTTTCCCCGAGGGTTAGCTGCACCGTGACTGCACGGTAACTATAAGGGTGTACCCCCCGCCACCTTCACTGCCCCCTCGCTGTCCTCTGGATCTGTGTCAAACGAGGGAGCAGATTGGGAGTGGGCATGGGTGTATGCCAAAGTATTCTGGGAAGGGCTCCAAAGAACATATTTGTTGAGTGGGGAAGAGAGCGGAAATGGCCTGGTGTCTGAAGGGAGGCACGGTTGAGAAAGTTGGGTGAAGCAAGGGTGAGAGACATAGCGCGAGGTGGGAAGTTGAGTCACTGAGTACAACTGAGGTAGATGGGGGAATGGGAGGGTAGCTCCCGTATGAGGGCTGACTCAACACTTACGAAACGATTCTGATTCACCTGATCAACTGTCGGACTTGACACAAAGACTGTCCTTTGGGAAAAAGTGTTTACTTGTGGGTCAGGACCCTCAATGTGATACACTGGCTAGAAGATGATATATTGATGCTTCTAACGTACATTTAATTATATAAAGTAATAGGTAAGAAATACTTTACTTCATCATTCCTACAATCTATCAGCCCTGATAAATTAAGCAGACACACATTGCCCACTGGGAAATGGGAGAAGAGAGAATATAATAGATGGAATAAAACAAAAAAACAAACAAACACGAAAAAATCTAACCTTCCTTTACAACTCTGAAGAGCAAAGTTCTGTTCCGGATGAATATTAAAACTGTTTGGAATGTTGTCAATTTCAGCTAGTAAAGACTTTTTGAGTTTATCAGCCAGAATCATCAGGTCAATTTAGGGTCTACTAAATTGTAAGGCAGTTAATGTATTACTTGAGATGCTATTGTGTTACATGCCGGTAGCTGACAGCAATGAGTGTATTGCCGCAAAACCTAGGGCAATATGTTAGGAGTCATATATGTTGTGTGCTGGTGGGTTGCTGGGCAATGTTCTGTGTTGGTCTATTACCGTTTTCACGTGTGTGTGTGTGTGTGTGTGTGTGTGTGTGTGTGCGGGAGGGGTTAATTTCTGAGAAAGCCTTTTAAAAGCAAGCACATATCTTTGTCTTTGACGAAGACGGAACAAAAATAAAGCCTCGGGCCTGGTTCGGGTCTTGGCAGTACCAGGCAGTCAATTGGGTGGGGTCCAAATGGTGCATGAACACACCGGGCTCAGGACTCTGTATAAAATAAAGTTCATACACAGTGTTTAGGAGCAAAGTACATTTTTCAATGCTTCAACATGTCATCCTCTATCTCCTGCCATTTCTTTTCACTCTTCCACTGTACTATAATAAAGGCAATATCGCCCGAAAACTAAACATGTGAATGAATCGAATGTGTTTTGCTAAATTTTAAGTTTCAGGGCTTCTGTGATAGTAGCAGTGTGTCTGTGAAATTGACTCTCAAACATCATGTGCACAGTAGCCACCTGTTGATAGACTGTGGGTGCGTGTGTGTTTGTGTGCACTCCATGTTATAGGGCTGGCCTGTGACATGCCATACTTCAGTGCCAGGGGTTTTGTAGGGTCAGTGCTATTTCACACAACTCCTGGAAAATGAGTGACCCTGGACCAAAACATACCCACTGTGACAGCACGTTACAAGGGGGAAGAAAGGGAGAGGTGGGGTTGGTGTCCTACACAGCCAACCAGTGACCTCTGAATATGACAGTGAAATGGTTTACCTACTTGACAAATGCCATCATGTGAAAAGTATGTTTCAGCTCCATATTTCGCACAACTCACAAGGTCAGAGAAGCGACATCAAACAGTTTGAGTCCTTGTGGGATCAGGCTTTCTTTGGCTGTGTTTTGTCTTCCTTTTGTCACATGCAAACACTCACTTGAAAGTGCTCGGATACATGCACAAATATAACACAGAGACACATACAGACAAACATAGACGGAGACAGGAGTCATAAACACCGTCACACACAGTTGAATGTATTAAAAAGGTGGCATATGTACACATGTAACCCCCCTCCGATCGCACATACATGACCACACATCACACACATGCACATTCCATGTGCACTAGCTGGTATGCGGGGGTCATGCATAGCACATAAACTGGAAGCGGCACCTTCATGTAAATTCTTCCCTCTTGACAACTGAGCATTCTCATAAGCTCCAGTAGTCAGCTGTCTACTGCATTCTCCAAGAGGCAGGCATGACATTATGTTAATTTAGGGGGCCTCCTAGGTGTGTGTGAGTGACTTTGTTCAAGTGTGTGCTGCTGCCTAAATGCATGCGTGTTTTAAAGGTAATAATGTATGCTAATACGTGGTAAAAGAATAGCATAGCACATGTAAATGTGAATAATGCTGGAATGCAAAAGTCAACAAAATGGTTTCCAATTGTATGTCTGCTGTTCTTCTTGTGAATTTGAGGGCATCTTCATCCATCTGTATCATTGTAGTCCCCTCGGTGTGGCTACAAATAGACGTGCAAAGTGGCTCAATCCCTGTTGAATGTTTATCCAGGGAGGTGGATTATAGCAAACGGACATCTCCGTGCCACAGAGCAGGGCCTGATACCCCCATAAGCCTGGCATTTCCTGCCCTATGTGAGACATAATTAAGAGGGTGCTGGACGGCATCAGAGCCTGAATCCCCCAGACCTTCATGTGGCTTTTGTTCAGCCAGAAGACAAAAGGATATTGGAGGAGATAACAGTAACAAGTCCATGACAAAGAGAAAAGCTAACACAGATGTGCACGTAGCTCATAAATGATAGAAATTCTTAAAATAAAAAGAGCATTCAAGCACGCAACTGGCTGTGAGAATATGTCAGCGGACACGACTTAGTGCTCACACACCTGCCAGTACAAACCCACACGCAAATGCTCAGAGTCAGTAAGGGGCTACTGACATGCCTCTGGCCTTCTCACTCCCCAAACTCCACTTCTTACCCTTTGCTTTGAACGCCATACAGTGCCTTACAAGGAGCAGCACAGGGGAGGGCAACAATTAGTCTGTTAGTAAACAAGTCCATCAGTTACAACCCCCCGTACCCGCCTCTGTGCTTAGATCGCCCCGCCCAACCCAGGAGGGGGTGCTTTGTAAGAGAAGGTGGAGAGTGTCAGAGCACTTGAGCTCCACTTCAGAGTACAGAGAGAGAGAGAATGAGAGTCGTGGGACTCCACTCCATGAACTTGTAAGTTACCACAAGTACTTCAGGTCACATTGCATGATAAGAGAAATTGCGAAAATGCATTCTCAGATGTAATGTAAAACATCTATGGCAGTAAAAGAACGGGGAGTTAATGTAAAATGGCACTGCTCATAAAAGAGTCAAATGGGAAAATAAAATCAGCCTCTTGGTTAAATTAATGAGGAGCAGAAGGACGCGTGATTCCTGACAGCTCTTTATTGCCCAGGTGGAAAGTCAGTGGCAGGTAGAGAGAAGAAAAGATTCAGGTAGAACTGGGACAAAGGCAATCTCCACAAGTGGACTGCTATGTTTTTTTCATCCCCGTCTTTCCACAGCTGTCAGCCCAGCATTGGATATATGTGCTTGAGTCTGTTCATTCATGTGTCTATGTGTCAGTGGATGTGCATATATGTCGGCATCTGTGTGTAAATGTGTGTGTGTATGTGGTGCTGAAGTGAGAGCAAAGGGGAGGGAGGGCAGGGGGTTCAGGGCAGCGTAAGGTAATCCTTTAAGTGGGAGACTTTACCTCTTTCAGAAAGTAAACAGCCAAGCAGTTGAGGGAGTATTGTTGTTGGGTAGTGTTACAGAACTGCAAGTGCCCGGGGCACCGTGTGTGTGAGTGACTTAGGGAAGCTATGTGCTCGTGTACAACAGGGAGGGGTAGTGTGTGTATGTGAACCTCTCAAGCCACGTCTCACGCTGGCTGCAGCCTTGAACAGCTCCGTGGCAGGGAAGAAGAGAGCAGATGCCTCTTCACTGGGGTGCATCGGGCCACCAAATCGGAAATATCACTGATCATGTCCCAATTCAATTACAGGCCACCAAGGGATGCATAACAGAATCTGTTTGTGTGTGCATGATTGGGTGTGTCCTTGACACTGTGTGCGCGCGTGTGTGAAAGTGTGTGCGTGTTATGTGTGTGCGGGCATGCGTAGCTGGCGTGTTAGTGTTCTGGGGTTAAGGGGGAAAGAGGATGACCCCGCACAGCTGACAGTCAGTCATGCAGGACAGAACAACACAATAACACTCTTGTTAACCAGGACATGGCATACCTCCCACCTGTTACCCCCAGACCCACACACAGGCGGACACATGCTTGCACAGGAACAGACGTACTCAAAAGCGCACAAACACACGCACACGCACACGCACACACACACACACGCACACACACACACACACACACACACACACACACACACACACACTTTTTTTGGTAATCATATACACCTTGGGAAAGTGTTTCAAACCCCACACTGTGTGCCTCCCTGCGATGGCTCATTTGAGGCCTCTCCTTCCTTCATTTAGCAGCGCGTCCATTTATCTCTGGGGCTGTCGGGGAGGTTCTCATCGCTTAGCCCACTTCCTGCCTGTCTGTCTGCCTAAACGTTGTAAACAGGCTTCTCAAACGAACATGTTTAGTCTAGACCTGGCCTGGCTGGAGAGGAGATGACTTCTGGAGACACACATACTTACACACTAGCATGTCTTGAGGGAGTAACAGACAAAAACTGCAATTTGTTGCTCTGCCTGGCTTACAGAATAATATTACGCAAACACACACACACACGCACGTACACACGCACCAGTGTGCACACTATTTTGTTAACACCTCCATCAAAGGTATCCAGAGAATATAAATGAAGTTTGGCTGTAGCTGAAGGCAGCAAATGCTCATTTTTCTATATTTTAGATATGTAAGCATACAGATACCTCAAAATGTATTTTTAACAAGGAGCCAAAATGACAGATTTGTTTGAGTATTTACAGGCGCACTGTGTAATAATGTTAGCTTAGAGAAACATACATTAATAATATGCTGATATTAAACTGTACTTCATTGCTTTTAGCAATGTTACAACTTTCATGCCAATACAGCTTATTGACATAAAGAAATGGAAATTGTTTGCAGGCAAAAAAAACAATGTGAAGGGAATTTGTGTGTGCAACTGTGTATTTGTGCGTGTCTCATTGCTGTTGTCCACTGCCCACAAAACAACCCACCATTTGAAGGCTCTCGAGCCATAACTCAGCAACGTTTGAAAAACAAAAATAAGCACACTTTCATGAGGGACCGCAAACGTATACACTTGTTTGTACCCTAAGTGTATCACATTCATCATTCAACAATGTTATTACGATATTTATGTGTTCTGTGTTAGACTATATTCAACTACTCTCTTTGTTTAGACAGCTCAGCCATGTAAAAAAAGACTTTCTAGACTAAATTCGTGCAACATGGAGACCTAACTCTTCGGTGAGTGAGTTAGTGATTGAGTGAATGAGTGAGATAAGACACAAAGATGGAGGCTAATTAAATATAGGTTCAGCAGCTACCGATTAACAAGAAGACACAGAAAGACAATACTACCTAGAGATAAGTCAAGGCTGGGAAGTTTGAGTCAGAGATATGCCTCCTCTTCGACGGTGAGAAATGCTTTACAGTTCGACAGTGATTTGTTGATGAACAACAGAGTAAAAGTTAGTTTTCTTTACTTCACGATGAAGAAAGTATTTGGAATATTGTGGTTGAGGAAGACCAGCTCATGCAACTGGATATGTGGCAGTCTGTCACAGTATAAGTTGCTCTAAATTTCCAAATGTTCAGGTGATTAGCAGAAACCTGCAAGCTGCCTACTGAACAACTCTGTTACATCAACAGGTACAGTGTAGTCTTTCTCAAAGCTTCTGTACATACAGTATAATCTACACTGATATTTTGCATTGTGGTGCTTCCTTTATTTGGAGAGAATTTCATAACTTTAATGACAATAAATCTCAATTAAGAAAATGGAACTGAGTGAGGGAGTGAGAAAGGAGTGAAAAGAGATGACGCTGAGGGGGGACGCATGTTTGTGTGTGGCGGGCTGGGGCAAAGGGGCGCGAAACGGGGAGCAAGTGAAAAACAAATTCACAATGCCAGCCCAACTTCCAAAAGTGTGAAAATCTCTATAAACCCATCAGCTCCAATAACAGGCAAGACTGAATAGATGAGAAACAGAGGAGGCGGAGACAGAGGCAGAGCAGAGCCACAGAATGAACTGGCCTCCCCCATTCACTTTTAAATTTCCTCCTCCACAGTCCCTTGCACACTGTTAATTACTGGCCAGGCATTCCCCTGCCGCCTTTTCACACATAACAAGCGCCCCATCCAGACCCACCGCTGGAATATGCCTGCAGCCTAAGGATCAAGACCAATTATGGCCCTAAGCTGGACCTATTTCTGTTTAGCCCAAGGGGGGGAACAGAGGGTGTCAAACCAGGAGGGGAGGGGAGCAGAGGTGGAGGAAGTGTTATTTTTCCCACAACATAAATGTGTCTGTTTCTGTGTTGCTTGCTGAGTTTATTGGTAATTGTAAAATAAAATGCAATAAACTGGTAAAGTGACATTCCACGAAACACAACGAAATTCAAGAGAACCTGGCTTTCATACAAAATGGCAGATGTCAACCACGACAATCATCCAGATATGGGAAGTCAGGCGACATCAACAGTGTGAGGTGGTAGCTTCTTTTCTTTATGCTTTTTTTTTTTTAAAAGAAAACATTCTTCCATTTGTTTACAAAGTTTGTGTAAATAAGTTAACCGGGGCAATTGCCCCCCTAAGCTAAAGGCCTCCAAGACTGTCACCTGGAAAATACAAAGCATTAATTAGCGAATGGCCAAATACTTGGTATAATTACTTTGACATAGATTATTAGGTCACACTGTTTGTTTTATAAAGGGCTGATCAATGTCATCTGAAATCCATATCGTGATTAATTGTCACATTTACCTCAGCAATGATTAATGAACAACAAACAGAAAATCATGAATTATGACTCTGATTAATAGTAATTTTACATATTCAACTTGGACACTTTGCTAAAACAAGAAAACCATGGGCTTTGGACATCTGCCAGTGAAGTTAGAATTAGACAGGAATAAAACGTGTAAATTTGCTTCACATTCCTTCTGCTGAATGTTTCATAAGTCGTCCCATTAGCGCATTTTGACAAAAAAAAAGCTTTATGCTCGTTTACGTGTTCGAAAACGTGTTAATGCGCTTCATAGGTGATAGGAACAGTTTCTCCGAAAAAGGTTTGACGTAGCTAACATTTAACTCACATGACATATAAACTGTGAACGCTGTCAGCGTCTTTCTGGATATTCCCTCAAGATTTCCATTCCCAGATTCTTCCTTTTTGAGGAAATTGGTCACAACTTCTATTTTTTCTACCGTTTACTACAACTTTGCATAGCATAGTTTTCCTTTGCATAGCCTGGTTAATTTGCTTCAAACCAGGTGATGGAAATGCTGTAGCTACATCAGGCTGTAGCTAACAATACAATTCCTTGTCCACAGACTTGCAGCAACTACATTAGCTGTAACTAATATTACCTGTAGTTAATGATTCAAATTCACCGTCTACATCGTTACAGTTAAACTTAACTATAGTAGCTATGGCTAACAAATTAGCTGCAAAGGATGGAGGATTGCTTAGCTCCAGTTAACTTATGCCAAAGGAGGGTTATTTCTGTTGAATCACAGAAATGGTCAAAGTGATAGAGAATGGCAGTTTTTAAAACCTTGTTTTAGTAAGGCTAGTAAATGCTGAACTTATACGTATTTTACTTGTTCCAAATATCACTCCACTCACAGCTGTGAAGAAAGAGCAGACAGTCCTGCATGCTGAACTGTATGTATTTTTGTTTTTCTTTTTACACATACAGTACATTGTCTGACAAGAACCGTGAAGAAAAATAACAATCAGCTGTTGTTGCAACATAATTTCCTGTAAACAGATGACCATCGTGGTTGTCATCAGTGGTTTTAAATTCAATTATATGAAAAATTTGTCCCTCAAGGTGCAATTCATGTGAGCGAGAAAGCCTCCTTTAGAAAACGATGACTAAAAAACAAATGCTGTGTCTGTAAACTACTCATGTTTGGTATGTATCATATCATGTAGTAGTGCTGTAGTGATGATGGATAATCAATGAAGGTATGAAAAATGGAGGCACGCAGAGAGAGAGAGGGAGAGGGAGAGAGAGAGTGAGAAAGAGAGAAGTTAGGAGATAAAGAAGGGAAAGAGAAGTGGAAAGTGAAAAGCGAGGGAGGGTTATATTGGACAAAAAAAAAAAAACTCTGCTTCATGAAAATGTTGATTTTCTCTCTGAAGATAGAGGATAGAACACACACAAACACCCACCCACCCAGACACACACAGATGCAAATCCATGGGTGGATATACCAACATAAAATATATGGATGATTGCACACAAACAAGCACACACATACACTCACACACACACGCTTTCAAACTACAGCTCTGAGAAGCCATTAGTTTCCTATATAAGCAGACCTGCTGATGAAAGCTCATAAAGGGGGCTATGTAAATAAAACAAATGAAAAGCCAGTGCTCAGAGGTGAGGTGGAGAAGGAGAGAAAGGAACCGTCGGGGATTTATTGTTTGTGAAGGCTGCTCCATTTACTCTCACCACTGAAGAAGTGAATGGTGCCATCATGGAGGCATTACCTATCATCCTTTAATGGCAGAAAAACACCACACTCACAGTCAGCCTTACAGCTCAATTAATCAAAAAAGCTGAGGGTAAGAAGACTCAGTTGGAACCACACAAGCATCAAGGTTGTGACCCTCTCATATCCTATGCAGAAGGTGGATACACAAAGACACACAAGTACACAATTATGTTTCAGCGATTACATGTCTTATCAAGAGGATTTTCCACATGAGGACAAAGAGGTGAAAGGTCGCAGCTCTCCTCATAGTTTGGAGCGCTGCAAACATCACACTGTAATGAACAGGTTCAGAGCATATAGAGGAGAATATGACCTCTTTGTACTATTGAATACACAACTTGAAATACAGGCGTAATATTTCTTTCACTGTCGCTTTTCATATAATTTTGCTTACACTTACATTTAATAATCTTTTATCTGATGCAAGATGAATGCACAGAAATGTACTTTAGACTGCTTGTTAGCAATTGGTGTTGTATGGGTTTACAGAGGCAGTTATACATTTATGCTTTCACGGGTGGGGAAATTGAAAGTCGATGAAAAGACCACATTGAAGACAAAAGGTCACGTAAAACATAAATAAACTATTTCTGCTATCCTACACTGAATGATATAGTTTTGATTAAAAAATCCTTGCTACAGTATCATTTATAGTCATATAAACGATTATGTGTAAAGATTGATATGAATAAATTATTTAGAATTCATTTCATATAAAAAAAATATAAAACTTGACATACATACACATACTGTAACTCATAATGTATTCCGAGTCAGAGTCAGATGACATGAACATGATCTAATATCTAACATGTAACAGTACACTTATTCTCTAACCTGCAGTTTCACCATAAAAGGGTGTAAGTGGCACAACAAAACCCAGCAGATATCCCTGAGCTATGACTTTCATCATTTGTGTGTGCATAACATGAAATAAAAAGCTGGACCAATGTTTTTCTGCTGCTATAATGTTTTTAGCGTCTAGTGTTACTGTGCCTTAAATTCCATCAGTCATGTCTAAGTGGGTGCTGAGAGACCCAACACCCTGGGCTTCATGACTTCATGTTAGTATAGGGGCCAAAGCAGGACTTAAACATGCTTTCATCTGTGAGTCGACTCATTTGAGTGTACAAGGACCCAGACTGGCTCAGAAATCACTACCTCAACTGCATTTTGTAAAACAAACGAGAGAAAATAAACATTGGCCTTACACGTAATTGAATCACGCAAAATGAGAAACAAACATATCAGTGAGCTACAATATTAGGTAACTAGATCCACAAGGGTAAGTGAAAAGCAAAGCCAATAATCTGTGGACTACATCTGATACGTGGATCCCTGTAAAGGTCTGACAGGTAAAAAGAACACATCCAGCAATAGGTGGGAGCAGCAGACAGTGAGAAAAATGGGTTTCTGTACTTCCTGTGACATGACCGCGCTTCCCATGGTGTGGCATTTAGCATAAACAGATGAGCTAATCTGAGCTGTGGATAACGCACCTGCCTCATTCCGCTAAATAAATAAGCCCTGTACCCCAATCCTCTTCCCCCTGTGCCTCTCCCTCCACACTTCCATCCCTCCATCCCCTGCTGCGCCACTGCTCTCCATTTATTTCTCCTCCTCTCCATCAGTCGGGTAGATGGAAAGAGGGAACGAGGGAGAGTAAAAGTGGAAAAAATAGAAAAGGGCTCATATCATCGGTGGGCCAAAGGTGAGTCGCCTGGGGAGGCAGCGGGAATGAAATTCTCCCAGTCCCATTTTACCAGCCATTCAAAGCACATTACTCTGGAGAAGGGGAAACTTATAAAGCCCCTGCACTTGAACACATTTCTGTGTGTTTACGGGAGACAGAGAGGGGCTGCTGTACCCATGCCTCAGTAATAGATTCCCAATTTAGGCTCACTTCTCCTCTCTCTCTCCCCCTTTTGCCTTTATGTCTCTCTCTTTTGCTTTATTTCTCTCTCTCTCCCACCTCCTTCCATGTATTCCCATTCTCTCTCTCTCTCTCTCTCTCTCTCTCTCTCTCTCTCTCTCTATCCATTTCTCTGCAGGCCTGCTGTTGTTCTCCTCTCTAGCTGGGAGAGACCCTTGCAGCCTGACTGCATGGGAAAGGAATATCAGGAAAACGGTTTGTTTGTGTCTGCCCCTGTAGACACTGCAAATTGTTTCACTGAGGCGGGCTGATAGAGTTGATGATATAACTGTCATCTCCATAACTTGATGGCAGTCTATGATATCTGCACTGTAGCTGTAGCCAGCTGCTGGTGGAATTGCTGCTGGAGCACACACTTTTCTGAAAATGATGCAATCGTGTGCTGCAAAATGGGGCAGTTCATTAGAGGCGGAGAATATATAACACTGAGATCAGCTTCTTAACTAAAGCCTTAAATAAAAAGAGCAGACACAGAATGCAAAAGGTCGTTTGTAAAACGATACATTCTGGTCATTTTTAGAATATTTAGAGCTCCTCATTAGTTTAACTGAAAGAATAAAGCCATTTTTTGGGTGTCTGAATTCGCTTATGACAAAAGGTGCGCTAATAACAGCATCATTCTTTAAACATAATCTCTTGGGCTATAATAGCGTAATCATGTGGGACAATGCTGTCACTACAGTAATTACAGAAATACTACCAAGGTGGAAGGGTAACCTGCTTATAATGGTTGCTAAATTACCTTATCTGTAAGGCATAATAGTGATCAAACACCTTGTAGCAATAGCAGACCTTCATTACTGGAATGCCTTTACATGCTCCTGGTGCTAACCAGGGCAGCATATAACATGAATAGAGGATGTTTTGTCTCGTGTGATATATTGGATCAGGCCGAGGAAAGCGTATGCGTATGGCATGGCTATATTTTTTATTGACATAGATAAGTTTGAGTAAAAGTGAACTAATTATCATATTATGGTTCTATTACATGAGGCTGCTCACAGGCTATGATTAACCTATGCACCTCTCCTAGTTTAACAACTAAGCGGTCATTGGGTATTATATCAACTGCTTTTAATTAGGTTACTATGTTACTCTTTCCTGGTTTCTTATTGGCTGCTTGGGGATAAAAGTATACCATAAATGCCTATTTTATGGCTATACATTACCCTTTGTGCTAATTTAATATAATTGAGTTACAAGTGTCATGACGCTTTAACCGTTGTGCAGTGAGAATGAGTGGAAACACAGGTCAGCGCTAGTCCCACTCAGCAGGAGATCATGAGCTAAATGTGATATATGAATGCTTTTTTTAAAAATTCTAATACGTCATCTTTATAATTATCTTCTTGTCATACATTTTCATGAGATACTTATTAACATGGAATAATTAAAAGGTTGGAAGACTTTAAGTCCAAGCCAAGCTCCACGATAAACAAAGAAGAAACATGAACTGAGTAAGAAATAAACATCTCAATGTCTTGTCAGAAGCTGTTTCGGGCAGAGAAGAATAGACATCAGTGAATGTCTTTGGAAACAGGCCGTTTAGACTGGACGGCAGGCTGCCCATCAGTGACAGGCCCCGGGCCAGTGTACAAGTGGAGAACCGGATAGGAGCTGGCAGGTGAGACCTGGCCTGGAGTCAGATCATACAAGTCCAGCTGGGGCTAACACATCAGCAGACAGCAGCACCTTGCAGGTGGCCTGACACAGACGTAAATGTGACCTGCCACTGATGGACTCTGACTGAATACGGCTTGATTCAAATCAGGTTTTATTTGCATTAAGAAGCATTACAAGGAGAAATGTTGTCAAACGCTCATGGGCCATGAAAGAAACTGCTGAATTCAGTGTCTCAGTGACATCTATGAATATTTCCATAGTTGGTTCCATTTCATAAAAGAAAAAATTCAAATTTTGTCTTCACAGAACACCGGTAAAGGGCCTTTTCATAATCCCTTCAATCAGCTGATCTTCTATTTATTCCTTCGTCTCTTCTCAATTTCTCAAAGTAGAGGGTACAAAAATGGCCTGCACCCCCCTTTTTCTTGAGACCATAAGGGTGTATTTTAATCAACATCTTGTGCAAATGAAATGTCACGCCCTTTAATGTGAGAGCACTGTGGGAAATGTCGATAGAAATGTCAAGTGGTTGCAGGGATGTGGAACCAGAGGGGTTGATGTCATCCGTGGAACAGTAGACTGAGGGGCATTCCCAACCTTAACACTGAGGACAACAAAGTCAAATCAGGATTGGTTTGAGCAGATAAGAGTTAGTCGTTGGCTTCATTTGCAAAAATCGTCACTAAACTTTGTGTCTCAATCAACACCAAATTTAGGTCTAATGACAACTCATGTTGTCAATATTTGTGGGTTTCTCTGATGTTCAATGTTGAGCTTTTAGATTAGAGACTAGAGCTTAATTATTATTTTATAGGTATTTTTTTATTCATTTTATGACTTAGCAGCCCAGTCGCCAAAATAAAAAATTGCCATTTTATGCTTCGGCAGACAACAGATATTTTCAAATTTGTATGTGCAGGAGCTGGAGGGGATGTTGGCGGCATCACTGCTTGGTGAGAAGGTCGCCAAGCCAGAGATCACTGTTCAAGATGGTGTTTCAACATTTGTGAGCATCAAACCACTAGATATTTTGGACAAGATGTCGGGACATTTTCAGCCTTGTTTGTGGCGACCGAACCAAGGAAAGGAAATAAGGAAAAACAGGGTTTTTTCTTAACACTAACAAAGTGGTTTGGTGCCTGAACCTAGAGTGTCAAAATATCCACGATTGGCAGAAACATACATTGGAAACAATTATTCTGGTGATTGCACTGGTATTAGACAATGGATGTACACCTCGAACAAGTTAGAATAAATGGTATTAACACTCCTCAGGTAGGGCATTGCATCTGGTTTGCAACAGCATGTATAGAGAAGGTCAATGTCTCTGCATTTAAAAAACTCAGGTAGATCAAAATCTCTTCGTAATGAATGAATACTGATATTGATGCATGTATGTGTATATGTATTCATGTGTACCCAGTCAGGTTCACCGAAACGGATTCTCAAAACAACTGAAGGTAAACACCCATATGGTACATTCGCTTTGAAAAAGCAATCAGCTTTCTAAATAGTGTCTTTCATTAACCGATCAGAGCAGATTTACGTAAGAGGCCTTTCTTCCCTGCTCTTCTGCAATCACCAACCAAAAGGGGTTGAAATTTGCTGGTCTTAAAGTAGAGAGGGATTATTTTCCCTCGGAGATATAATGGTCCACCTGTCAGAGGGAGTTAGAGATGACGCCCTATCACTGACAGGTACAGTATCACCCTGCCCAAAATTCAATATTTCTCAGTGGAAAATTAAACTATAGGGAAAATAAGGACATGGAGTGTGCACCTACCATGAGAGACATGGATGCTCATATCTTGCTTACGACATAATTCTACTGCCAGAGAGAGAGAGAGAGAGAGAGTTAGAGAGAGAGACAGAATGGTGTCTGGGCATGTACCTACGCAGACAGATTGTGCTGTGTATAAGTATGGTGCGCTATAGTGGAAGGGACCTGGGCTCAGGCTCAAATTAACTGTGTGGCAGACTGGACTGTCAACTGCAATTACCTGCCTCGCACTTCCTGGACCATACTGGTAATTTATTTCCTCTCCCCCCTCCCTCCATGCCTTCCTTTCCCTCTCCCTGCTCTCTCTACAGTCCCTCATTCCAAATATCACCAGCGCATGTAAACAGGCCTTGGCCACCTCCCTGTCAACTTGGAAGGCCTAATAATGGGAGCCTTGCCTTGCACATTTAGAGGCTATTTTCGGTGAGGAGATGGGCCCTGACCCTCTTGCTCTCTGCCTCGCTCCCTCTCCCCCTTGCCCTCTCGACCACATTACAGAACAATTATCTCAGTCTAGTCAGACAGGGCAAGGGGGTTAAGTTGAATGGCCATTGGCTGTTGCTGATTGCTTTTTTAGATTTATTAGATTACAAATTAAATTGGAGGACTTGGCGTGCAGCGCTGGAAGTCAGGAGGGTTTCTATGTGGGAGAAGGAAAAAGAGTTTATGTGTGATTGTATCTATTTTGTATCAGTTATTACATGTATAAACACATTTTGGGGGGGGGGGTTACATATGTATATTAAGAGGTGAGCCAGGCCAGGTCTTTTTCCTCATTCAGCTAAGTCAAACAGAGCGTTTCTTATTATACCTTATCAGTGTGTGTGTGTGTGTGTGTGTGTGTGTGTGTGTGTGTGTTTATGACATAGGCTACATTCTGAGACAAATGACAGACTAAAGAAAGTTAATTGGGGACGGCTTGTCCAACTGTGTCACCAGTTGGGAAAAAGTTAATTTGTGGTCAGTGGACAAGGTTAGGGTAAGGGTAAGCCTCCAGGAAATGAATACAAGTCTATGTAATGTCTCCAAAAGTGTGTGCTTTTGTGTGTGTAAGGAACCTTAAAGACAGTTGGTGTAATACAGCAAGTTGAATACGCAGATAAACAGTACAAAGGAATATACACTGCTGCTCTTAGACATTATTAATGAAATCTCAGGAAACAAAGAGAAAGAGACACAAACAGAAGCATTACAAATCACACCCACATGTCAGTGCACCTTTGGCCTTCATATCACATGCATACATGCATCTATGAATCCAGTAATGAAATGTGTATGCAGGGTATAGGGGCTGTATGCGCTTCCTCTGTGTTTATTCAGGCATATGTGTATGCTCGCATTTGTATGCACCATTGCATACTGTATCCAGTGCATGCCCACATATGCATGCATGTGCATTCACTGTATATCTGCTGTGTGTATAGAGGCGATTTTCAGGCAAAGACACCCCTAAAGGCTCAAATCCACCTCGGTAACATGGCTATAGTTATGATCCCTTGACGCTAATGTGCCTGGGGGGAAAAACAAACATTTAGCCATGATGAAAAATCATGTAAGAAAAGCCACTGCTTGGCTAAAGTGCATTTATGCGTATTCACACAGCCTCGCTCTGCTCTTTATCCGGTTGCATCATATCATCTCAGGGAGAGTGTGGCAGTCTCGGCAATCCAGCCATGCGGTCACACAGTTATTCAACTATGTGAATTAGCTCTGGGCTAGTGGCCAGCTGCAACAGTCAGTCTAATCATCTTCATGTCTGTGCTACCCCTGTTACACTTTAAGTGCAGCAGTCATGGACACTTCCTAACTCTGGGGTAATGTTATTCATACAATGGTTTTCATGCAATCCACACATCTACCATATCTCTTCCCTGTATTAGCCTGTAAGGTACATATGCAGACTCACCGAAACCTTATAGAGGCTTGAGGTCCATAGCTGAGAAGTACACCACTGACATTACTGATTCTCTCTGTATATTAACACTTCATTTATTTCTTACAGTATACCTTTTTGCTCTGTGAATCTCATTTTCAGTCTGAATCTGTCTCCTTCTCTCTCTGCATACCTTATTCGATTTCTCTTGCCCTCTTAATAGATCCAAACCCCGACAAAGAGGTGCAAAGGATTATGCTCTCTGTTCAATGCCATCCTTATGAAAAATATCATTTGGGGCAAGCAAACCGTTACCTCTGAGGATACTCTCTAGGTGACAAAAGAAAGTGAGGTGGGAGAGTTGATGCATGGATTGAGGGAGGAAAAAACACAGTAAGGTGCAAGGAAAAATGGGAGAGAGAGAGAGAGGGAGAGAGAGAGAGAGAGAGAGAGAGAGAGAGAGAAAGAGGAAGAAGAAAAGGGGGAGAGTAAAGAGAGAGAGAGGAACAGATAGGGGCATATTGCCGGTTCCACTCTATTTCCAGCCCAGTGTCAAAATGAATTTCACATCTTAATATGGAGAAAGTGCTTACTCTCTGAAATACCAAAAAAAAAGTGTTGGTGGTAGCAGCAGTAAAGGAAAGGGAGGAGATGGGCTCAAGAAAGGGGATGGAGAGGGGGATAACAATGAGAGGGGTATAATGCTGACAGTAAAATAAAGAGAAGTGAGAACTCAATTAAAGGCAGGGAGTTGACAGGGAGGGGGCTGGCCCTTAGGTGCATAGCGGGAGGGACGGATAGTAGGGGACTCTCCTGCCTTAATGAGCTTAGCCCCAGGGCCTGGCTCACTGGTTGACTGGCTAAAAACTGAATGACCGAGTGGCTGCTCAGATGACTGGAACTCCGATGTAGAGAGTGGCACGGACCTCGATGAGTTGATAAGTGGAGATTAATTAAGGATGATTCCAACATTGTCACTTGTGAATTAATGTCACGCCCGCTCGTGTCTTTACTGTGTAGTGTGTCTCCGTGTGGTTGTTTGTGCAGTGAACATTCTTCCGTGTCTCTCAGGGACATAAAGTCTATTCATAGGTTGTGTTTCCAGCAACATTAATGATTGTGCTGCTGTACTAACCATGACATCAGCACCAAATTACAGTGACCATGGAAAAAATGTCCTAGAATAGCGAGGTTCCAGGGGAATAATAACACTATCTGTGCAGTGTGTTCTCAGCTTGGTTTTATCTCCTTGTTGCTAAAAACAAATACCAAAACATTTCATAAAACTCCTTTTTTGTATTTAGATTATTATTATTAACCCCCCTTGACTAGTGAGATTCCAATTATTTCCTCCCATTATTTCCATGCCTGGATGGGAACGTTTATTAATTTTTTTCCACCATTTGTCCTCACCAACTCTGACTGGCGCTCACCCTTTTCCACTGACGTTGCTCAGATGGAACATGAAGCAGTTCATTTTACAAGCGAGGAAAAGTCTCTCCTCGTGATCCTGTATGTATTTTCTGTTCTCTTTATCACCACTTTAACAGCAGGAGTAAAACGAGAGACAAGCAGAAAAAATCTTCCGAGACTGCCAAGTGGCAAAGTTGAGCTAAAGCTGGAGCGTGGAATCACATGAACTAAAGCCCCTCGAGGGAGAGAGTGAGAGTGAAAGAGAAAGGAGAGAAAAGGAGATAGAGGCAATGTGATGGGCTGCTGCTGTTCAGTGTTGGGGATGATAAAACAGTGGGGGTGAATAAGGGCCTTGAGCTATGATAAACACATGCACACACAAACACACACATACAGATGCCCACACACACACACACACACACACACACACACACACACACACACAACTGTGTCTCACCATTTGAAAGCACCTGCCTCTCCATGGATGGGGTTGATTGCACAGCCCTGACTCATCCTAGGCTACATGTCGAACCCCGGGGAGCCTCCGATTGGCATGGAGATACTAATGGAGTGGAGCAGGAGAGCTGCTGGGAATGGCAAATCTCCGGCTGTGGGGATGCAGCGGAAGTCTATGTGGGATCAGGCTCTCGCCCGTCAGCCCTGAGTTTTGATCTACAGTGAGGCACAGCTTTTGATGTCTTAATCATCTCCCTCAATCGAGCTCAGGGAGGTTGAGGAAAGGAGAGCAGAGGGGAGGGGAGGGGAGAGGCGAGAGGGTACGGATTGAGGCATCAGGGCAAGCCCAAGGATGTGAGCCCTGTGTGGGTAGAGGATCCAAGAGGCAGAGTGTTTGTCTCTGGATGACTAAGTCTCGGTTGGCTCTGTAGACCCTGAACCTGAGGTAAAGTCTGGTCATGCTGTAAACACATTCATATCAGCTGCCCTGATTTCATGTTCATGTTCATGTTCGAGCCTGCCTACACTTTAACCCACTTCTGATTTGTGTAACGGCAAACTTTATATAATTGATCAGCTCATTTACACACTATACCTGGAAAAACCTGGAGTACAGATGCTTTTTCTGACAGATAGCAAAGTTCATACAACGTTACAAAGCCAAACTTCACAGGAAGTCTGAGTCAAAGAGTCTCCGAGATGATCATAAGAGATGCAACAGAGAGCCAGAGTTCAGCACAATCCAATTAAATCAGCAACCACTGTCTTGAGCGAGGAGCAGAGGCCAGAAAGGGAGAGAAAGAGGTTCAGAGAGTGCGCAAACGAGAGATGGAGAGAGAAATAGAGAGAGAGAGTCAAGATTAAACAGTCAGATAAAAGAGGAGTGAGTCAGAGATGTATTCATTCATCAAAAGTTACAGACCCCCACCCACGGCTTCTCCTCAGGGCTAAGTGTTCCACGGAGAAGCCTGATGAACTGATGAGCTGAGAGAGGAGTGTGAGGAGAGAGAGAGAGAGAGAGAGAGAGAGAGAGAGAGAGAGAGGGAGAGAGAGGGAGAGAGAGAGTGGGAGAGAGAGAAGAAGAAGAAGAAGAACCCCTCCACCCACTACCTCCCCCTACCACTATCACCATCTAAAGAGAATATCCCAGCATGCCGTGTCATCTCCACACTAGTCAGTTAGAGAGACACAAGAAATTAATAAGTCAACAAAACCAGGACTTTTCAAATACTATGTCAGAGTACCACACTCAACTGAGAATAAAAACTAGCATATGCATTCATTTTAGGAAAAAGTACTGCTGCCTTCACTCTTCATGTCAAATACAGAGGGGAGAATCATCTAATAAGACATTTGAAGTTTAAACGGAGGTCTCTAATACAACACATTACTTAATTAAAATGTAACTGCCATGGTAAGGATGGCACCCAGCAGGGGGTAATAAGCACCCGCGGGTTAGCTAACTGCAACAAGTGATGAGTCTAAGGGGAGTTACACTCGAGTGGTATGTTCACTGATACGAAAGCAAAGGGATAGAATAAAGCCCTTTTTGTCTCATTTCATTTGATTTTTGCTCTCTATATCTTTACTCATGTTTTAGAAATAAAAAATGCTATATTTTATGGTAACCTACTTTGACCTTGATTTAATGTATCAACTTCTTACAGTTAGAGCTTTCTTCAGGGGAAGAAACTGAAAGTTTTAAAAAGCAAAAGCCTTTACCGCTGCACAAAAAGGCACAAGTTCATATGAGGGAGAATGGCTGCAAATAGACATATGAAACGTCTCAGATCAGACACCTCACAGTGCAAGTTGGGCTGCCTCTGTGTCTTACACCTGATTATATACATTTGTTATCTCTCCTAACAAGGTTAGAAGGGATGACAAACCTTTTCCATCAGTTTTTTTTTTTCTCTAAGTAGGTTGTCTGAAAAAGTTCTGACTGGATTTATAAGCAATGTTTTGAATAGGCTGGGATATGACAGAAAAAGGTTTTTTTTTTTACAGAATAGTAATTGACAAACTTACAATAAAGGTATCCAAACATGGAAACATCATGAAACTTTGTGTACCGCAGACTGTGACTGTTTATACCACTCTTAGCATACCATAGAATTTATTAATCATTGGGTTTGTAAATGAAACAGTGCATCAACACTCAATGAAACAAAAGTATTGCCAAGAACATTGAACAATATCTATGTCAGGTATCGACTAATGAACAATCCAAGGCTTTACAGTCGGGAACTACTTTTCCCAAAATACTTGGGGAGCACTCTATAAAGGAGGGCAATACAATCCTAGCATTCAACCCCATCATCCTGAAGCAGCTCCACTGTGTTCGGCACTCCTAAATATTCTTCCAACTTTTCAAAACCAGCCATATAATCAGTGAACAATCATTTTATTGTAATATAACAGGACAATGTAAGTGTGAACTTTCTTCCTTCTTCCTTCACCCTACTGTGATGGACACAGACTTGGGAAATATCCTAATAGACCTTTACATTTTGATAACACAACTGATTTACAGCAGACTTCTTGTAAATCCCATTACATCCCATTTTCTATCCTCGAAAAATGCAAAATGTGAGGTGCAAAGATTTTGTAGACGCTATCATCAAATGTGTGAAACAGGCAGACAATGGCGTGTAAGCCATGTAAATTATGGTGATAGGCTGAATGAGCACTGAGTTCAGTCATGAATCTACTTTTCTAATCCTGCCTTCTGATTGGATGGCTACTTGATTTATAGGAAGACTTTTTACAGGGAAAGTAGTGAATTTGAGTCTGCTATTTGCCTAAGAGTGGGAGAAGATCAGCTCCTGGACCACAGCTATAAGCAGCTACCGCAGCTCTAGGAAACAGGCATAAAGAATTTGTCTGGTCGGGGCTCAATAAAATAATATTACACTTATACTTATGACTTCAAAGGGGCCATGTGCACAAAAAATCCGGAGCCGGCGCTCTACCCAGGCTAGCTTACACCCCTCATTTAGTCCTCAAGTAATTCTGCAGTCAATAAACAGATAGATAAACACCACCGATTGAGACCTCCACTGCCACCCTTGAGACACCCAATACAAGCCCTGAAATGAGGTGTTCAAACATGACAGCGAAACACATTTCCTTGAATAAGGACCAAAAAATTTTATTGAGCTTTCTTTTTCCTAAATTATGGTGCACATTAACTCCAACCCCTTAGCCACTGAATTTAATCCATCAATTACCCAGAGAGCTGTTGCAAATTCGTCTCATCGCCTGCAAATTGTGGCTTCTCTCTCTCTCACACACACACACAGACACACACAGACACACACAGTCTCACGGCAGATTTGCCGCTTGCTATATTTATCTGGTACCGATGCATATTTATTTCTAATTCTTACATGGCTGCAGGCTGTGCCGTGATTCGCCATCCTCAACCGGCATTAGTGGCCCTATAATAGGGCTTAGAATTACATGTGGAACCCTGTTGGAGTCTCATGGCTGGATTTAAGGTGGGATTTATCATGTTCAGAATTATTCACTGCTCAAGCGCCTTTCCAGGCTCTATGAAGAAAAGCGACTGGGTTGTGAGACCCAAAAAGGCCAATATGGAAAACGGGGAGGATGGGAAGGTGATAATAGAATGGGACGGAAAGAGGGGAGGAGTGGAGGTACAGGGAAAAGTATAGCAGGGTGGAGGAATGGCAGGAGAGAGGGAAAATAAGGATTTTAGGAAAACTTAAATTTCAGCTGAGCAGACAAAATATCTCGATGATGAAGACAAGCCGAAGAGGTACGAAGTTGCCTCAAAGAAGCATGGTCCACGACAGCCTTAATACCACCATTTCACATACTGCTAACATTATATTTCATGTCCATTTAAAAGCCAAGTCAAGTATCTGAATTGATAATAGTCAAATTATCTGCTTTTCAAGAGCATTGAAAACTAGTAATTATAATGGAATAACTGTTGCACTAATGAATAACGGTTGCCCTGGTTACCCCGTACACCTCAAACCTATTCTCACCAATGTCTTATAGCCAACCCATACATTGACTTACACACACACTCACACACATACACCTGTGATGTGGAAAACATGATGGAAAAGTACTGCAGGCTAGTGTCTCTCTGTCTATGCTGTTGACACATCAGTCTTAGGAGTGCTTGGTTCACGTCTCAGGAGAATGAGGGCAGGGGATGAAACACACGTACACACACCCACCTCAGGGGTTAAAATAAGGACATTCACACCACACACACTGCGTGTAAAACAGTTACACAAATAACGCCCAAGACTGTAAAACAACTTGGACAAAGTTGGAGAGAGACAAACAACATTGATACTGTTCAGGCAAGAAGCAGGGTAAACCTAGTCAGTCTATTGCTGTTTCAAACCAAACAATTACAAGCATTTAATTTGGGTATGACATTGTCATCCAAATTCTCTCACAAAGAAAAGAGCTGAAGATATTCATTAATGCAAAAGGGCCCAAAATGTGGTTATGGTAAGTCTGTAAAGTTGAAAATGAGGTAAAATTAAGCATATTTATTCAGCATATACTGCTGCTGGTATAATATACAAGGGCACAATGAATTGACAGTGATGATATTGTTGTAGGCAGCTATTAATATAAATAGCAAAGAGACAGCAACAACTTGTTAGTACTGGGAATACTTGTTACCCTTACAGCAACTGTCGAAACAGAAGCAACCCCCTCCACAGTTGGCATCTCTTTTAAAGATGAATTAGACAGCACTGACTCTTCTTTTAGTGCGCTACTAACATATTTTTCTGCAACTACATTTTACGCCAGGTTCAGTCTATACAATATTATTCAGTGCCATACCATTGGATGACAAACACATTGCCATTTTCTCTAAAAATGTTATTCTTCTTAAGGCTTGATTTTTTATCAGCCTTTTTCTATCAGTGTTATATTTCTGTTTTCAGATCAGCCCACACGTAGTGACTGGACTGACATGGGCGCGCACTCTCATGATTTTATTTCCAAAATAAAGGTTTGCTAGACTACTGAGGCAAAACCTCCACTGACAGGGCGACAGTCATTGAACTTCGGGGACAGCATCTAATTTAGAAAGCGCGAGGCATGTGGAGCAATGGCCGTTAACGGGCTGTCAGACAAATGGGCTTTCAGTCCCATAGGAGATTTTTTGGACTATTGAGGTTTTGGGATAACGGGCCATCTGAACAATAACATGGCACGCAAAAATATTGTGTGCCCGGCAATTCTCTATTTTCGTCTGTTAACTGTGTCAGATCAGGAGATCATGAATCCATAAATTATTACTGTGTCTTTGCTACGAGACATGACAGACTACACGTAACATGCTTGCCGTCTTTCACAATCTGCATGATTTCAGCAGGAAGGAGGTCCTAGGGTCCGACTTCCTGGAACAACGATGGCGGTGTGTATGATACTGACTGTCCTGTGTTCGGAAAAGCCTAAAAAAAAAGGTGACAATGACCTTTCCTATGTTTAAAGTTCTCTCTTGCAACACCAAAATTGTGCCTCTTTTGTTCTGCCATGTTTAGAGAACGTTCTGTGCTCCTATTGGTGAGAGGTGGTATTGGTCGTGGAATTTGCTGAGGAAGGCAAACACTTTTTGTCGGGACATCATGAGGTATTCGTGATGCAGCGTCGGTTGTTGTCCACTATGATACACTACATGGGATTAAGAGATCAATTGTTGCACCCAGTGCCCATTGCAGTTCCTATCCTGACCATCTACATCTGCTGGTTTGGGCTATAATCAGGCTGATATCATGCAGTCTGAACCTGGTCTCATAAGCACTGATGACAAATTGACTTTTGTAGAACATCTATACATTATTTTAAATTATATAATCTATTCACAACAAGAATCCATTTTGTCATTCTGAGACTATATGAGATATTATCAGTCACACAATTATTCTTGATGAAAACAAGCTACCTTACTTGGCAACACAACATAAATATTTTACAGTCACATGACATCAAGGACTGAATTAGGTCAAGCTACTGAACACTTTTGTGCTTGTGATCCATTGGGGTGAACATTTATTCTCTCTCTGAAGAAAGCAACTTTGGGGAATTTTTCCTTTGTCTTCTTTTTCCATAAAGTTAATAATTGATGACATACGCCTAATAATATCTTTTTACTGCTCATTGTTTCACTTGGGACTTTCCTTAAGACTAATTAGTTCCCCTAATTTTTAATCAGCAAAGCCATGTTTTGCTCTTTTGTTGGCAGCAAACTGATAACGCCTTTATCTGAACACACCTGCTGTAAGGCTCTGTAAAACGATGTTATTTCTGAAAATAGCTATTAAGATTCATTTCAAACAATCTCACACTGTGAAGAGAATAAAGAAGGCAGAAGGTTATATAAGCCAAACAAATATAATAAAGCAACTAAAAACAAGCTTAAAAATGGAAATAAACAAGCATCTACCAGATGCAACTCACACCACCATTCCCACCTCCAACTGTAATAATGAAACATCGGATTGCAGTGGAGAACAGAATACAACGGTGACTCTGAGGAAACAACAACAAAGAGCACAGAGCAGCTTGACCTTTGCCACTGTTGGCAGCAAACCAATCACTAGCACCCATATCTGAACATGTGCCCCAGGCCAAACTCACTCTTCACGCAGAGCAGGAGAGGAGAGGAGAGGAGAGGAGAGGAGGGATTTGGTTCAGCCACATGATGGTAGTGAGCATCAGCCTCCCCACCACATACAGCTCTTCTACCTCTCCCAGCCAGAGGGCTTTTCCTAACACCTCCACAATCATTCTCAGCCATCCATTCCTTTCTTTCTTCATCGTTTTGGAAACAAACAAAAAAAACGTGTTTCTTTTGCTCTCCATTGAAGGATGATCTCCTGACTACCCTATGTGGTTGGGCTAGTTTAGGTTGTTCCTTATTATAGCATATACATACTATAAATTAAGAGAAATTAGTTTTTCTGTGTGTGACTTGAGCAAATCTAAATCAGCTATAGTCCTTGGCCGGGGCTTTGACTTGGCTGTGAAGTAGTAAGAGGGTAGTTGGTGGTCTGGATCATGTTACTGGGCCAGCTGTCTCTCTGAAGTAGGAAACTCCAAGGGACAGATCAGAATAATAAGACCACAGCAAGCGTATTGCAACATGACCCTAATCTCATCCCTAATAAAATCAACTCCATCGTCACTGTGTCTGTTGATTCTCCCAAATAGACAGACATAAACACAATACCAAGCATGCTCGTACACAGACACAAGCGTGCACATGCTCAAGCACACACACAAACTCCAAACAGGCTGGTAGGAATATAAATACGTTCAGTGAATAAACACGCATTGCCACAACACACACAACATCCAAAATAGTTTTGGCTCTTTTCCACAATGTACTATGTGCGTGTCTACCAGATTGGCCAATTACCCTTGTGGAGAAAAGGACAAAGGTCAAAGTAAGGTTACCATGGGGGATGAAACATAATCAGCGTGCATGGACTCTGCTCAAATCATCTCCTACAACATGTTAGGTTTTTTCTGTGTGTGTATGATTCTATGAACGTTTTTTTTTTGTATGTGTGTGTGTGTGTGGTTTCATTATCAGCGCCCCAGTGACAGATGGTGCGTTGGCTTTAAAGAAGGGAAATGGGATTCTCTCTTGCAGGAAAACACTCAGAAAGACATTGTTATCACTTTCATGTTGGGTTAGTGGGAAAAAGATTGACAAGAGGCCACGGAGTGATGGTGGATGAAAGAGCGCCTTGGCTAAGACAGCATTCAATCTGCGCCACTTGTTCAGCTGGTTGCAGGATTCAGGCATTGTCTATGGTCTTTAATCATTTATAGTGCATGAGATGGACCATACATTTCTCTCTGTCTCTCTCTTACCTCTGTCATGGAAGTAATCAGTTTAGCTGTGACATTCTGTTTTTCTGTGGTTTCGCTGGATTCCTTGTCAATATTTAATTAATTTGCTAAACGCAGAGGGTAAAGATTAAAGAAATGTAAATTGGATTATCAAAGGCACAGAGGCAGGCAGACAGAGAGGTTGACTCACTGCAAAAATCCAACCAATTACAGTGGATTACTCGACTTGTTTGGCTCACACTATGATGCTATATCCCATGCTATTATCACATATATTACCAGTCTGGTGGCTGTAAAGACACTTACGAAAAATAACATTATAGAGCCTGGATTGCCATATCTGGAAAATGTTTAATAGACTATGAGCGATGCTAATCCAACCAAATCCAGTCAAATGTGGAACAAAACAATAAATTCATAAATAAATGACAGGGAAAAAAAAACACAGCGCACGAAAATATGCATAAATATAAATCAACACATGCAGGAATTACACTGTGAGAAATATCACATTTATTTTTTACCCAGCAGAACATACCAAGAGTAGCTTCCTACTCTTTCCCACATTTTTACAGATTCAAACTTCTCGCAGTTGACTCCAAACTTTACAGACTTTTATTGATTCAGTGCACTTTTAGTTACTTCACACTTTCTTTTACGCCCCCTCATTCCACCAATGTTCATTCACCTCTCGTCCACCTCCTACTTCATGCCTTATTTCCCCCTCAGACTCTGCATATTTTTCCCACACGTACATGGTAGGCATAGAGTACACAAGCACGTACACGTATGCATGCACACACGCACGCACACACACACGCACGCACGCACACATCTGCACACACAGGGCGCACAAAAGTCCTGACCTAAACAGAATGTCACAGAGAACCCCAAGGTGAACCTGGACAGGATGCTAGGGATAGGAGCGGGGTTGTGCAAGCAAGTGCAGGGGGGTGGAAGTGGGTTGTACACCCAATTAATCGGACACTTTGACTCCACCTCCGTCTCTTCCAATTTACCAAATCCGTCAGACAAACTATTAATGTGCACACTGCCAATGTGAAAACTTCTTTAACCCCCATTAAATTCAACCAAGGTCATAGCAAGTGTATGCTTATGCTGGCGTGGGATCAAACTAGCCCTATTAAATGTGATTTGAGGCAGGAGGGGGGCTGAGGCGGCAGGAGTGTGGCTGGTGTGGCAGGGATCTTGTGTAAACAGCCTGCATAAGGGCATTATTTTCTAAAATCCCACTTACTGAGGGCTTAAAGGTAACATTGAACAGCATTATAGCAAAGTAGTATTGCTGTTTTTGTGGGAGGGGTTCAAAAGTTCACAAGAGGTCTTTCTGGCCAAGTCCATGTTGTACAGTGACAACAGTTAGTCAACATGTCAGGAGTCCAATAACCTTCCTTTTACCCGTAACTACAGTCGGAGGGATGTAGTGGAGGCATATGTTTGTTGAGTGGATTTGTGTGCATATTTAAATCATGTGTGTGTGCGTGTCTTTTTCTTGAATGGTAAGCGTTCTTTGAAAGCGAGGAGGATTACTTTTGGGTGAGGCAGATACTGGCTGGGTAAAAAATTATGGGACACTATCAGTACCTCAAAGGTCAGGGTTTGTTCACACATACTGAGCAAGGACAAACTCACACCACACACACACACACACACACTGGGACTTAGAGACAGGGATGTAGAACAAGAACGTAGCTACAAGGAAATTAATAGATGTAGACAAACAAGAGACGGCAGTGGCACTCACACATCTACACACTGAGGGACAATCTACAGACACACAGACACATGCAACACACACAAACCTCTGATTAAAGATGATTAAAGTAACACAACACCAATCTGTAGCATTAGTGCGGTCTCATTTAGGTGTGACAGAATATCCAGGCAGCAGACACACAGGATGCTTCATCATGAGCCACGCTAACTGCTTATGAGAATCAAGACTGGCCACTAACAAGGGTCACTGACAACCAATGAAAACACACATCGAAAATCTTTGCAGCAATACTTGAAATACTTTACATTTGTGCATTATTGCATATAGGATTCCCATTCGCTTTGTGTGAAACAAATGTGTATTTTTTGCTTGAGCTCCATTATTGTGAGATATACAGTTGACTACAGTCACTAAGATCTGCTTCAGCCAGGGAATTGTGTGTTGTGATAAAATTATAACTCTACTAGGGATGTCAGTTTCGGTTAATATTGGTTTCGATAAGTTGACACCAATTAATCGATAACTGGTTAATTATTAAGGGAAAAAAAGTAATACAAAATACAAGCTACGCTTTTCGTATGTAGCTCAGCCCTGAGGTAACGTTACCAAACAAACTGAATCCATTCATTTAGCATGCTTCAATTTTAACCTCAGACTGCTCTTGCAAAGCCGTTAGCAATGGTGTGTATGATGCAAAAATTAACCTATAGACTGACATATGTAACCAGTCAAAAATATTCTCGGCAGCTCACTGATTTACAGTTAACAGTAGACATCCATAAACTCCACCATACAGTATCTGCAGTCCAAAACAGAGGAAGAGATCGGAAAGGCACTGCTAAGTACAGTACAAGTGTTTGCCAGAGGCACAGAAAGGCCTCTAGTGAAGAACAGTGCATGACGTGTAAATGGTTCACTCCCTCTGAGATCTGCTCAAGTGTCTGGGGATTATGGAAAGTGTTGTGTTTGGACGGCACCTATATTAGACCATTTTCCAGCAGCTGTGAGGAAAAGGAGGATTTATACACCTCTCTACATTTCTGGCTTCTTCAACTCCCAATTCCAGGCTTTCATTGCCTCAGAGTTGGCACAGCAGGGGCAAGTAAGAGAATCCAAAATCCCTCACACTCCTCCACCTTCGCTCTGTTTATCTCAACAGGGTTCTCTTATTTGTTTGTTGTCGCAAGTTTCCCCATCACTCTGAGGAATATCCAGCTCTTTGTAGAAAGAAATACAGTCGAACAGGGATATTTAACATTCTCAACACATGCAATTAGGATACTTTTTAACCCCGTCATTTTTTTGGGCTTTCATTTGTAGAGCCACAGGGTCAAATGATGGAACGAGTACACAAAGGGATGTTAGGCTGAATGGAAGGAAACATGAACAAATTGAGTCTCTAAAGACAAATTTAATTGCAAACTTTTACAAAAATGAAAAGTAAAACATGTTCTGTAATTTGTATGGAATCCATGGAGGGCAAGTCATTTTCCTGTTCATAGATAAGCGCCCTGACTGTCTGCCAATATGAGCCAACTGTTAAGAAGAAGGGGTCCAGTAACCCCGGCACTGCTCTGAGAAGACAAACAACACTAATGGCTTTCCAGAGAAATCAACAACTCACAACAGCAGCATCATCTGTGACTGCGTGCAATTCCCTCGGATGACTGAGGGACAAAAAGAAGCAGTGTGCATCATGAAAGAGGCATATTTTAAAACTGTGAATTAAAGAGGCTGTGGTACTATAGAAACATGCTATCAATTTAGCATTTTGTTATTTTTTCACTATGGTTGTCTTTTGCGTGTCTATAGCTCATTCGAACACGCTGAGCAGCCCTGGAGGATGTAGGGATTCAAGTGCGGATGGCATTGCGGCACAAATCGGGCTGACTTGTGCGTAAGATTTTTTGGTTCGTATCCAAGTGGGATCATAGCTAGCTGACTGTGTGTGGGCTTCTTTTCTGGGCCAGAGTCCATAGCTGTGGATGAACAATGTAACTCTGGTCACAAGGCTACCCCTACACACAGCAACCACACACACAGTAAGAGCACCATAACCTAGAAACACAGCTTGATACTGAAAACAGAAAAGAACAAGAAGCAAGCCATTAAGGGAATTATAGGAATTAAAGCCTTAAAACTTTTTTTTTTTTTTTTGGAATGGTTCCGGTTATGATGGGGGATAAGGGTTTTAAATTGTGGTTTAATGCACGTCTGTCAGTGACTATTTAAATTGTTGCAGATGGCTGCTGAGTTAACAGTACATTTAGGGCACTTTAAAACAGTGCTCTGGGTTTTGTTTGGTCTGATTTCTGTGCTTAGACGTGCGGATTACAGCCATTACTCTGACCCATTCGGCTTTAGTTAACCAGATTAAGAACCCTGGGTCGTATGTCGTTGCCTCACTTCACTCAGTGACACTATAGGATGAAATTATCACACACACAGTCACACATACACACACGCAGGCCAGATGGGCACCTGAGGACACCCTCTTCATCTCCCTCACTCTGTCTGTCTCGTTGTCTCTCTGTCTCACACATGCAATCACACAAACAAAAACACTCTTTGCCATCTCGATAATATAAATTAGAGTGCGTATACTTGTTTCAAACATACTCATGAACCGTTTTGATGTTAAACAGGTGTTGATATATATGCAACTGCCACTAACTTTAAATCTAAATTATGATGGGCACTTTGCACTATTTTCTGGCTTTTAATAGACTCATTTATTAATGGACAGTGTGGGGGGCACAAGCTAAAGGCCACCGTAACGCCATTGCACTGTTTCTGCTTCTCCCCTACTTGTTGGCAGGCAGTAAGCTACGCAGCCACCTGCGGATGTGTAAATGTGGTTGTGTTGCATCAGTGCGCAGGTGTAACTCAGCTAGCAAGATGGTCAGAGCAGAGAGGGCAGCCTTGACATCGTGGAAGTATTCTGATTATTTAAAATTTTTGTGGGGGCGAAAGGGACGAGAAAATCACAGTGAAATGCAAATTGTGCCTGGGTGACAAGTCAGCTGCTACCAGTCAGGTACCCTCCGTTTCTGATCCTTCTGTTTCTATTGTGAAAAAACTAGCCAAATGTGAATGAATGAATACATGAATGAATACATGAATACATGTTGTATGAACTTATTTTGCTATATGAGTTTCTGGTTTGGTTATGAGGCATTTCCCTCTTGTTATGCTCGCCAAGTGTCAAATGCAATGTTCTGTGCTAAATTACAGACACTGAGGCTATCACGAAGGCACACTCAGTCACTGGCAAACACATTTACATCTATGACACGTGCCTCTTTGTTTGGATTGTGTGAGCAAAAGAGGGGAACCTGTATTTGTTTCTTTAGCCACTGTTACAAGTGAAGGAAGGAAACGCTCTGTTCTACATGCCATCGCTTCCCATATTCGTCACACTGCTCAAACTTGGTGAAAGAATCTGAACACTATTTTAACACACACACACGCACACCAACACACACATACATATACACACTCCGAGGTGCACAAAAATATACCCACACAGAACGATACACTTGAAATCAATTTCACTTGCTCCTTGTCATGCCTGTCCAGATGATGGCCCGCCTTCTTTTGTGTGGAGGGCCAATCATGTTTATTGTTGTTGCCTTGGGCATGTGGTGAGGTAGAGGGTGAAGTGAGGTAAGTGGGCTAGAGAGAAAGGGAGCAGGAGAGAGAGAGAGAGAGAGACTGAGAGAGCTGTCAGCGCTGAAAAATCTCAGCATCAGAATTCGATAGAGTGTCTCATATACTGTTTTACCCTATCATTACCACAGTGTATCAAGTCTACTTCAGTTTTGGAGTAATGCCAAAAAATAGACGGTTTAGCTGTGCGTGCATGTGTGTGTGTAGGCGCATTTGTCCTTTCTGTCCGATGGCATATCTGTTGCTCTGCATTACTGACATGACTCATGAGGTTCCAACATTCGACACAATAAATGTAGTGGGTTGTTATTTCAATTTACGTGCATGGCAAACAAGAAAAATGCCCTGCCTTGTTTAGAAAAATGTATTCATTTTTATCCCAATACAGGAATGAGTCTGTACCAGAACATCAGCAAATAAGGGAAGATTATGGAGCAGAGACAAAGTGGGGGAAGAACCCTTGAAAGAAACAAAAGAGAAAAGGGAGCGAGTGGGCATGATGGGAGAGTTACTCACCCGGCACAGGGAACATTCTGGTTCAAGGCTGTCAATCAAATGTGCCCCCCTCCTCCTCAAACACACACACACACACACACACACACACACACACACACACACACACACACCAGTTCTTCTCTATCCGAGTCCAGATGCACCTGGAGGAATCCATGCAACCCCAGAAAGCACAGAATCCCAAATGTATGAGTGTACGTGTGTGTGTGAGAGAGAGAACCCAGATGTTTCCTTGCCCTTGCCTCTCTCTGTCTCCCTCCTCGCCTGGTGGGGTGTCTGAGGGCCGTGGACGTGTGCACTCTGTTGTGACTAGTACCAGATGTGCTCCATTGACCCAAATCACCTAGGCAGTAGACATGCCACATAGGCCAGAATCTTCAAGACCCACCGCACAATCACACACACCTGTTTCCATTCATGAGCCATGCTAGGAGAGGTGCATCCTGGGAAACGCTGTCAGCTTTTTTCATCTATTGTTTATGTCTTTCTCACTGCTTTTCATTGTCTAGATTTTCTTCTTCTTTGTCTCTCTCTTGTCAAGCTCATCGCTGAGATGTTTTCTCTGGGGGATAAGTAGGGCCTAAGAGAGACTTCAAGATTTTGAGAAAACAGTCCTAATGACATGGTGGATAGATATTAATTTAATTTCCAAACACAGAGCTGGTACTTGGTAACCAGATATTCAGGGAGGAGGTCTGTTTGATTTGGGACCTTGTTTCATGTTACTGATTCTGAATTAGCTTAAGTAAATACACCTGCACGACCTCTGAGTACTCCAAAGGTCAAAGTCATTCAAACATTTAAAGAATGGTAATTAAATTACCCTTGGTGCTGAATAAGTTTAATTTGGTAGCTACACAAATTGCTTCCAGCTTTTGTTTTCTACAAGGCTCCCTCTTCAGCTGTGCTTAATATTTTATCAGTCGGGACTTGTGGCAACAAACAGCCACTCTGTTTCTAAATTTGATGTAATCAAAGCTAATTCTGACCATTTAAATGTGCTCCTGGTTTCTGTTGTTTTTGCTGTGGGTGAACAGCGTAGGCCGACGTACTGAGAGAAGAAACTTTACGACAGGAGCTAAAGCTAACATAAGCTCTTCTACGCCAAATGAACTTCCTCGTCCTGCTGGCCTGATTTATGAAGTGAAATAAAAATGGGTCCCTGCGTGGTATTAGTGGGTTTTTCAGAGGAGGCGGAGTGGGACTTAGGGCCCATATTTCAGCTGCCTTGTGGGAAGGTTTCGGCCCAGGTGGGGCCCCTTAATATGGTTCGACTGAGGTCCACGTGAAGTGCAGCCACAATGCTCTACAATAACTCTTCATTTTGATCTTGGCCTGTTGCCAGCATATCTACTACCTGAGTCTCTTTGAAGAGCGACACATTGGCCTGGGTATTTAACCATGCTGTTTGAGGTCCTGGCGCTGGGAGCAGAGAGAAAGAGAGAAGAGGAGAGAGAGAGAGATTGATAGAGAGATAGATGTAAAGAGGAGGGCAGAGAGTGGAAAAGACTGCAGTGGCAGAGGCAATAGAGGCTTGAACTCTGATGAAATAATCCAGTTTGTGAGCTGACAGGACAGACAGACAGAGAGATGAGCAGCAGCAACAGAACAGCAGCCCCCTGGCGACCTCAAGTTGTTTCATAACCAACGCCATCCCCCCACACTTAGAAGCTTAATTTTCACCCTTGACACTGATACCATGTCTTGTGTATTAACATATTGTTGTTCATATGGTTACATGCCAATGGCTAAAATTGTTGACCATTTTAAGCCACACAAATGAACAACTCAAAATTGAAGATTTGAGAGAAACCCCCGAAAGATATGAGTCAAATCTTGACTCTTATTTGATGCTCCATGCAGATTGAAAGCTAACAATTCACAAAAATACAGTATCACACTTAATGGAAAACAGATTATCATTGCGAAGAATCCCCTCCTTTATTTAAAAAGAATTAAATAACTTTATCAAGTCTCATGTTGGCAGCTTCAGTGTGTTTATGCCAGCCAGCTTGCTACAGAAGAGTACTGAAAGGGCTCTGCTGGATGGAGCTCTTGGCTTTGATATAGTTTCTGGGCTGGAACTTTGGCAGCATGTTAAATATTAATAGCGATTAACCCAGTTCAAGCTCTGCAGCAGAGAGTACAGACAGAGTTCAAAGAGCCTTCTGCTCTGTGCGGGCACTCTCTGCTCTCCAGCAGTTTAGCCCTGCTATCAGGAGGCTGCTGCTGCTGCTGCTGCTGCTGCTGCTGCTGCACTGCACCACAGACCAGACTGGCCTTTCTCACTTCAGCTCAAATACAGAGAGAAACGCATGATGGAATACATACAACATGTGTGAACAGTGTGTACAGTGAAGTTCTCAGAGGCTTTAAAGACATAATTAGCCAATAACAAAAGGCAGCCTGGCTAAACTCTCGGTCCCTCTCTCTCTTCTGTCTCTATCTCTCTCAAACTACTCGCCCCCCCCCTCCTCCCCTCTTGTTCTCACTTGCTGAACTCCTGATAAACTCAGCCTTTCAGAGCTACAACATTCCTCAGCCTGGCACATTCCCCGCTAAATAGGCCTGGACACCTCAGAGATCAAACACAATCTCCATTGTGCTGCAATTACCCAGACCTCTGTCTCAGTTCCCCTGCCCTTCACCCCCACCTAAACGCTTTCCTTCGCTCTCTTTCTGTCTAACTCTCTCCACCCACCCCTACATCTCTCCTCCATATCCCTCTTTCCCTCTGGAGATGATGGTTCTGACGCACTGGGCCTCAACAAAAGCAGGCTTTGTTTACAGAGAGAGCCTTTGGAGAGGAGTCCAGGGCAACCGAGTGCTGTCAGAGGGGAAGTGTTGGCTGGATGCTTCGCAGAGCGCTGAGAACCAAGCATGTGTACATTCGTTAACACATGATCCTGTGACCCTTTCTGCTCAATTGCATCAATTTAGAACATGTTCACTATTTGCTTGGGAGGTCAAAGTGTCGCACTTGTGTGAGTGTCTTTTTTATATAATATATTCATGGTGAATGTGCGGTCAACATGTTGAGGTTTGGAGGGCTACATTGTTATTTATATTTGCTAAATCTAAACTGAATTCAAAATACGGTCCCTAGATGTGGTTTTTAATTTGTAGTTGAAGACAGGGGATAGTTTCTCTCATATTGACGTTACCACAGTATACTGGCTCACAAAGTTGCTCTTATCCTCTGCGCTTCACAGGCTCATAAATCTTCAATGTTCAGAACAAAGTGTCCTTCAGGACCTTGGGCACTTTGACCATCAGTTACACAAACATTCTGTTTGTTGGTTTAGACAAAAGTGAAAGCATATGCTACAGGAACTATAACTCACTAAGATCCACACAAATCCCTCATGCATAAACTAATACTGAATAATGCTTTTGCTGTTTCAGTCGAGTCTGGTGACATCATTCCCAATGGCAGTTCACTTCATGGTCCATTAATTGATGGACTCCAAAGTTAAACTTCAAATCAGCATTAAATAAAGATTAACAGAAAAAAGGGAAAGGAGACAAATGGCAAACTACGAACATATTACAATCAAGGCGACTCTACTGTGAGTAATCCCAGGCCAAAGGAGGGGTAAAATTCCTGGTGTCTGGCTCTTTCCGCCTGATGACTCTGAGGCAGTGAGAGCTGCGGTGGGAATGCGAGGTCACGCTGTCTGCGTTCCGTCCCCCATGATGCATCTGCCAGCGAGTGCGGCCCCACTGTTAGCCATTATGTACCTATTAGCCTTGATTATCTTCTGATAGCCCAGCGCCAGTTGGTTTCACTCAGCCTGACAGTCGCAGCACTTTGTTTAACCTTTCGACTGCCGGGGCAGCCACCCCTCAGCCCCGTCCAACAGAAAAAAATAATGAGGGGAGAATCAAGCAAAGAAATGGGATGGGCAATTGGGAAAACAAAGACAACATGGAAGCGTTTAAGATCCTCAAGAGTACCACTCCAACCAACACCTTCAGAGTGACGTCACTGGGTGTTGTTTTCAGCCTGTCGGCAGATGCGGCAGTGCTCCTTTGCTACGCTATCTTACAACAAATGTATGAAAAAATTGTAATTTAAAAAAAATGTGTGACACAAGCCACAAGCAGGATAATAAACCCCTCTTATCTTCCTCTACACATTCCTTTATGCATGTTGCCTGAGTGACACAACGTGGACACTTACAGTCTGCTTTCTCTCGCTAACATCCCCCATGAGTCTTCACAGATCTGCCTGCCAGACATATTCAATTTGCAGCTCTTCCTGGTCCCCAGTCTGCAGACGTGAGGAGTTATCTGAGACAGAATGAGAAGTGAGAGTAGAGACAGAGAGAGCGGCTGGGATAACATGGAGCCACGCAGAGCTCAGTTTCTCTGTCCCTGCCTTGTGTTAATCTCTCTGGAGAGACAGAGGTGGCCATGTTGGGTCAAAGCCTCTACATCAAGAGCCGCAGGCCTGGACAGCTGACCTTGGTCTGGGAGATGGGAGGTGACAAGAGAGGTGGGAGTTGCGAGTGTGTATGTTGGGTTACGGAGGGCAAGGGAAAGGGGAAATGTGTCTGTGTGTTTGTGTTGCAGAGATATGGAAAGAATGTTTGTCAGTGTGTGTGTTTCAGTGTGTTTGTGTTTTATCTGTTTGTAAATGCACACAGTGACACACCACCCCCTGTGGCAAGGTCTGTAGTATAGGACTGAGGAGTTATGCTAAGAAGCGTCCAGCTTGTGGTCCGTGTATGCGGAAGAGTGTGTGCCCTTGCAGCACGCTGACCTGTGATAAGCCCAGTGGAGAGGGCTGGACCCCCACTCAGTGACAACCAGAGAGGGCAGGCAGAGGGCAGAGGGGGCCGATTCACCGCCCCTTAATGGGCCCCGAGGTGACGGTGCTTTGGTGGAAGTGGAGAAGAATGATTTATATTATCATAGTGGTTGATAACATTTTTAAAGGTCTGTTCCTGTGCAGCTGTAAGGTAGTCGCTATTTTATTCATCATACAAAGGAAGCTGGGGCTATTGCAAGGTTTGCTAAAAGATTGTGTTTGGGTGTTTGTGCGTGAAGACAGGCTAGCCAGTGTGTGACTGGGAGGTCAAATTCAAAATACCAAGCTGTTTCTTTTTAAATAAGTTTGCAAAACAAATATGCAGTACAGTATTGGATTTTCAGTGAGCACTGGATTGGATAGACCCTGAAGTCTGTACAATATGCAACAGTAAAAGAATGCTGCAGTAGTTAGAGTAGACAGGCAGGGGAGCAAGTGAAATTAAACGATTGGAAAAGGCTCAAAGACGGACATATAAAAACACCACTGTACGTTCTGCTTTAAATTTGCCAGTTTAAAGGCCCAATCCATAATTGTACCCACTGTCCTGCAGATGTGTACTATGAAAGCCTAATCCTCTCACAGCACACTTAACCCTATGTTATAACATTGAGCTGCCTATTCTAAGACCCATAGTGACAATGCAAAAAGAAAGCATAATATGTAACATTTCTGCATTAAAATGTCTAAAAACAACTAGACCTGGGTTATATATTTAGTCTAGTTGTGTACTTACATTGTCCCAAATGTTTAAATCAAAAATCTATAAAGTTATTTATTTTTTTTGGTCGCCTGTCAATGGTGTCATATTAAACGCTGATGCGTTACTTTTGACTTGCCGAACAGAACAGGTGTCAGCAGCCACTTCAGCAACAGGTGACCAAACAGACATTGCACAGGGCCTATGTTCTTGGATTTGATTTTCACCTCTGCACCTGTTAACCTTTGTCTACCACTTTGCCCTCCTGAGCTGTACCTCCAGCCACACATCAGAGGCAGTCAGGGTCAGGGAAACAAGCATCTATTTTGGCGGCGAGTGCTGGGTGAGTACAGCTTTCTATTAATACCTCGCCATCCGGATAATAGGAATCTCTAAATGGCCAACCAGCTGCTAGCGCTGCCTATCTTTGTTAATCCCTCTCCCTCCCGTTTCCACTCAATTCGTCCCTCTCCTCTTCTTAGGTTAAATGGCAGCAAGTGTGTGTATGTGTGTGTGGGTTTTTGTGACCTGTAGAGACCTTTTGCTGTGACACAGACTGGGGTCATGAACTCTGGGCTTACCCGGCCCATCCTGCAAAGATCACCACACTCTTAATTTACAAGTTTTAGTACGTGATGTTCTCTCTGTTACACACGGACATACACACGTGCTGTAGACACACAAGGACATGAGCGTGCAGACACACTCACAAACATGCACACACACGTACTTGCACCCACCACGCAGTCTCTCCAGCCTTTAATCCTTCTCGTTTAGTCAGCGGGGGAGTTTGTGTGCAAGGTCCCTGCCCTTTGTATTGATCACATTGAACATGAGGAGGACTTCCACACAAGGGCCTGTCCTCTGAGAGGAGACATGTATGAGGGGAATGAAAGGTCAATGGGAGCAGGAAATAGATTGGCAGAGGACACACTGGGACAAGGCGAGGGAACAACAGAACCCGAGTGGGCTGCAGAGGTACAGGACAATACGAACACAGAGAAATGGCAGCAGCCGGAGCCAATCCAGCTTTATTGTGTGTAAATGAATCAAACATTGTGGAGGTCAGAGCACTTCCACCTCAGCAGCGACCTTACTGATCTTTTCAATCAAATAAAATTGAGGATCGCCCACGTGAAGCATCAGCATTAATCTGATAATCTGTGATCACAAGGTGGCACAGGTGACGAGTGCCCTGACATGGCCTGTGAACTCATCTAGCATCACATTCACCTTATCACACAGTGTCAGGTGTATTAAGGAGAATAAGATACAGCACAGACACAATTTCTTCAAACGGCTTTTCCCTTTCTTTCTCTGCAAAGACAATGCTCCCTTACATGCTTTGTTTGAATGAAATTCATTATCGTGAACAAATTTGTCTCCGGCTCTCATTAGCCGGGGTTATATCTCTTAACCCCCATTACAAGATCAAGTCAATTATTCTATTAGTCTTCACAATTACAGCAAACAACTGGATTGGCCTGTCTTGTCTCTCAAATGTGCTGCAGAGTAAACTTCTGCAGTCTGGTGTGAGGAGCTGTTACAGTATGGAGAGTCATGTTCTATCTTTTTTCCTTTTTAGTTTTCCTTGTTTGTGTTAGAGATTATGCTGCACAAACTTTTTCAGTACCCTTGACATGAAGAATGTCCAAATTTAAGGAGAGAAAGAGTAAAAAGTGTTTATACCAGGGCTCAAGACTAATGATGTCCTGTGGTCCTGGGGATGATAGAAAATGTGTTTGAGACAAACACACATCCTCTCCGGGATGCCACCAGGATGAAAGGGATTTCTGCCATTTAGCAAATGACAGACTGAACCAAGTGCTGACTACAACTCAGTACAGTAACAGAAATGTACTGAAGTAACTTCACTTCAGCTGTGTACTATTACACTTTTAGTTCTCAAATACAGATTATAAAAAACAAAGTAGATAATTTTGGGATGCTTTACAGTCTATTCACTTCTGGACAGTTTATATTGTTTTTCGGGATGGTGGTGAAAAAAGATCTGGAGCTCCCCTGTGGAGCACTGGCTAATACAGTATGAAATTAATACTAATTAAGATAAATCAAATAAAAAAAAAAAAACACGGTGAAAATAAATATTTCTAATAAAAATCAAAAGGAACAAAGTCCTGGAATTGGTCACGCAAGCAAGAGAGAGAGACATGAAGAACATTGTAGGCAGGGGAAGGAGTCGGGAAAGGTCACGGAGGTAGATGAACCCCTTTTAGTATAGTTTGTTTTAATTAATCAGATTAAGTAAAAAACCCTCAGCTACAACCCACTTTATGCTTCCGAGTGGCAGAATCTTATAGGTCTCTGCATTCCGTTAAGCACTTTAGGCTGATCAGTGCCCCGGGAGGCCAATAAGCAGATTAGGCCTGATTAAAGTCGTATCAGTGGAATTTGAGCGGGGGACCTGCCAGGACAGACACACTCAGTGTTGCACCCCTCCTTCCTCTCGCCCCCTCACCCCTAAATTCAACCTCCTGCTTGTTTATGACTCACCCTGGCAACTTTCCAGATGCCGTCAGCCCAAGTTCATCACTTTCATTACCAATATACACACATATGCACACAGTGACATACTACCAGACATGCATGCATACATGACATGCGTGGGCGTATACTTTGACCTGAAGGACTAGCACAACTCAACTGTTGTTGTCTCTGTGTCACTATTGTAAAACAAGGCAAAAAACACGACCGTCGCTAGATGTGTTCAATTTTCTCAGAAGGGAGCCTTGCCTCGGGGACTTATTACACCCACTCCCTATACATGCGTTAATGCACATGACAGCCTTTTTCCGACAACCGAACACACCCTGTAACACTTTCACTTTTTAGCTGGGAGATCAATAAGAGAGCGAGCAAGAGAGCGTATGGAGGGGTGGTAAGAGGGTGGGTGAGAGAGGAGGAGCAGCAGCCAGAACGAGGGCAATAAACAAATTAGTAAATGCTGATTTGTGGATTTGTGCCTCTTTTGCCTCATTTAGAGTAATAGGGTGGCCGGCTGAACGAGAGCTAACAGCAGGTTTCCTTTCTCCGCATGCAGGACAGTAAATCACCATCCCCTGACTGGCTGCTTGCCTGACAGACTGACTAGCTGACTGACTAAGTACATGGAAACTGAAGTCTTATTAGCATGTAATACAACCTTTAGAGCCAGTAGGACAAAGCGAATTAAAGGTCATACTTAAAAGAAATTAAAAGCTTTAATGGACATTTTTCAATCAAGTTGTGCAAAATGTAATGTGAAGTGTGCATCAGCATCTTTAACTTCCTCAGCTGGTAGGCTGTGTCCTGTCATAAAAGTGGGCATGCCCAGTTGTCTTGTCTTTTACTGGGGGTGGAGACATCTCATTGTGCCAGGCCATGAGAGCTCTAGGAGGATGCTGTTCCCATATCTAAACCACATGCTCCTTGTGCTGTGACAGTCCTCCATACAACAGAGCAGTAAAACCCTGGGGGTGAATTCTTAAGTACTGCTGGACCATCTGTGGAGGTGGGCTCAGAGTCGTAGACTGACAGAGTTTGGCCACTGGGGTTGTCACTGACAGCCATATTATCACAATTGGGCTTCTCTGTGTATCACTGCCTCTGTGTGGGCTGCAAATAGGTTAAGACGAGACCACGACCAAGCCAGATCAGACTAGAGTGGGCCAGATCTGACAGAAACCACCATAATTTCCTGGAAGTATAAATAACCCTCCTCTGTGTTTGTGTAACCTCCACCGGCCCCCTCTGACAGGCTAGTCACACACACTGAAACATATATTCCAAAGGCAGCTGAGCAGCACCCATGCACTCACACACAGACACACACATATGCCACAGTCTCCGGTCCATTTCTCATCCAGTGTGTTAGCCCTGCAGCCTGTTATCCTGACCCCAGGAGAGAACGGGTCAGGTTTGGGGCCAGAGAAGGTGTTTCTGATGAACTGGGTGCTTGGCTTGTACAGACACAGTGAGTGATGCTCACACGTTTGCCTCGAGAAGAATGAAGGTTGGGGAAATTAGGATGAGGTGAGAGCACAAGGAAAAGCTATCTATAGCTTCTCACTCACAGTTTGTAGTTAAAATCTCTCAATGTGTTTCTTACACCTTGGTGGTTGATGTCTGGATCTGCTTTCTCTGTTCGATCCAGATTGTGTCTAGTTACAGCTGAAACAGACAACAGTTCAGATCTGGCATTAGTTTGCATCTCAATTCGACTTGAGTGCTTTTCTGTTTGCATTTTTATCTATGGTAATCTGAGACCACTGCTTACCAGAAAATGCATATTTTTTACCTCGCAGACCAGCTGGAGAAGAGGATTATTGTTGCCATTTAAGTTGATTTTCTATTTTTTAAGCTCTTAAATGTTGCACTAAAGTTGACTCCATTAGGAGAATGCTTAAAGAGCTGACTTATGGCTTGACTGGCTGCCTTCCTACTTTTGGATTCAATAGCACCTGTATCCCACTTGTGATCTGGTCACCTGAGGTGCATTTTTAGTGTGTAAAGCCACACTTTCTCTTACTATCCCTCTTCCAGCAGGTTGCCATGAGGGTGCTGCAGTTTGTGCCTTAGCTTCAGCCCAGTCAAAGTGATGGCTGTGTGAGGATTGTTTGACAACTGTTTAGAGGAGTCCATTGAGCTCATTAGAAGGATAGATAGCCAGCCTGGTGGCTAGAACAGGAGAGACAGATGACTGGCAAGAAAGATAGGATGATAAGAGAGATAAAAGAGGGGGAGGGAGACAGATAAGCATACAGTAGGAGTAGGGACAGTCAGTGGATGTGCTACATGTAAACCTTCTGTCATCTGCTGTGCACAGTAGGAAACCATGTAAATATTTCTTACAGGGAAGGTGTGTGTGTTGGAGAGATGTGAGGTAAGAGCACTGTTTGCCAATGGCTAACCGGTAGGTCATTCATTCTGAGTATTAATTAGGGATCAGAGGCTACGTCCCCTGTAGACTTCACACATACACAAGCTTTACACCCTCCAGCACACCCTTGCACACTAAGCGTCAGCCCCCCACCACAGTTCTGCCAGTGACCTGCAATTGACCGTTTGAACCCAAGTCTTGAGGTCAGGCAGGGTCCCACACTCCAGGGTCAGAGAGTGGTCACCGTTTTGTCTAAATACCGAACAGTTTGGTCTCAATACCGATCCTCTTTATTACCACGATTTATGTAATAAGCAGTTTGAGGGAAACTGAAGTTTTATAAAAAAAAAAGAAGCTTTGGTGGCAAAACACAGCCTGGCTTTCTCTCTAGTTACTCTATGGCATCTCTATCACTTTTGCCACGCCCCAAGATCAAAAACATACTCCCTGTATACTAAGGGGAATAAATTCTGATTGTCCAGTGGGGTTCCAGCATTCCTGTCTCCCCTGTGGTTCCAAGCATGAAGTCATTTAGCTTTTTAGTGCTCAGTCAACCCCACACCTCTTGCGGCCCGAGAAGAAAAAAACCCAGCTGATTCATTGTGGAGCCTCTAACGTTCATTGGTAATGAATTATTTTAATGACAGGCAACTCTTACAAAAACAAAGCTCTTAAATCACAGAGCTGCTCAAGACATTGTGAAGGGCCATTTTCATCCTGTCCAATGCACCATTTGGCTCCCATGAACCAAACCGACGTAAACAAAAGAAAATAGAAAATCTAACGATTGCAAAAGCTTTTGATGCAGAACCAAAAGATTTTGAGTTATTGGACACTTATTAGAATCTAGTAATTACAGGGGGTGATTTTATTATTTTTTGGTAAACAACATTTTGTATAAAGCTAAGAATGTATGACTTAAAGTTGGATTTAAGAAAAAGTCACTGTAGTCGATCCCGGTCGTTCTAGTCAATGCTTGTGTTTCCACCGGCTGCACCACGGCATGTTTCAGCAGTGCCACTAAGGTGTCTCTCCACTCTGCTCCTAGGAGAATACGTGGCAAATTTTTTTTGATGGAAGTGGGCCGCAGCCGCTTCAAGCTGCACAAAGCAGATGTAGCCAGACAGGATAGTGCATCTGATCAATTTTCAAACAAACAAACAAACAAACAACAGAGGTGGATTTAAGCACAACAATCAAGAAAAAATTATAAATACAATCTGAGAAACAAGGAACAAAACAGTGTCACATATTATACATGTTAGCCAAATAAATCAAATCAAATCAAATGGTATTTGTATAGCCCAAATTCACAAATCACAGTTTGCCTTAGAGGGCTTTACAATCTGTACAGAGACGACACCCTCTGTCCTTCGACCCTCGATTCGAGTGAGGAAAAACTTGCCCCCAAAAAGCCCTTTTAACAGGGAAAAAATGCGGAAGAAACCTCAGGAAGAGCCACAGAGGAGGGATCCCTCTCCCAGGACGGACAGACGTGCAATAGATGTCGCATGTACAGAGCAGATCAACGAGATCACAATGTATACAATTATAATAGATGGTTGACAGGAATGAAAGTACATAAAGAGGTATTACAGCAATAATAATGAAATGCACATAATGGAAATGTGACTACTAGTAATAACAGTAGTAGTGGTTAACGGTAAGGATAGTATGTAGTAAACAATCCCTAGTCATCATTATAAACCCTCTAATAGCTAATACAAGAAGCAAAAGCATAGGTTCTGAGAAAAAAACACATGAACCCTAACATTTTTTGTAGTGTAGCTAGCTGTAAGGTACAGGTACAGGTGCTTCTTTGGTAGTTTATGCAGCATTTAGTGCTGTTATAGTTTACATTTAAAAAAAAAAAAGTCTATAGTAGGAAGATCCAAAGGACTTCTGCCAAACATGCATTCAGTGCATTTGTCCACACACGCCAAGATAAAACTGTATTAATGTCCTCAGACATACACATATTGTTCAGCGGAGTGGCTGACCCACTAACATCCTCTAATCCATAGGCCACAGCCACTCCAGATAGAATCTTCATGCCTGCTGTGGGCAGCCCACACTTATTACCTGGGATATAATCATCTCCCGTTTCTCTTTGCCTCTCCCTCTGGCTACACACAGGAGCACCTGTCAATCAAAGTGGCCACTAATGCGCTCCATATGAGACCCAACACGGAAGGAACTCTGGAAATCCCATATTCTGCCCTTTTATTTACCCTCCTGATAGCTAGACAAATTTCCTTATTGACATGAGTAATGTGGTGATCGGAGGCAAAGGAAGGAGATTCTGGGTTTCTTTTTTTAGAAGACCAAACACCGCTTACTTGAAGTAGTGGCGATGGAACAACAGATAGAGAAGCGTGATGTTATAGATCTGTGGGGTCCGGTTGAGACTTCTTGTTTTGAAATAATTAAATGTGATCTCTTGTGCCCTTGATCCTGGGGGGTAAAGGAACACAAGCAGGTGAAATGAACCACATAATTGAAAAATCCAGAGTGCAATCCAAAACTAAGTGGCCTTCTGAAACCATACCACGGTGGGCACAACAAATTTAATAAATAACTGCTGGGCACTCCAGGGGGGTTTAGGGGGGGCTCTGCTGTCCTGTCAAAGGGGCCCAATGTTTCCAGGGGTCGCAGAGCGTCCGCCGGGAGCGGAGGTGACACCGAGTGTGTTGTCAAGCGTAAATCCCATTGCAGAAGGCCCTTGCGAGATGGGTGTCCATATATCAAAGGTCTCCCTGACTCGGGCTGCCATTTGATCTCCGCTCAGGAAATTCAAAATTCCAGGCAGATGAGGGGTGAAACTGAGAGGCCCTTAAGCCCAGCTTGTGCTAGTGATTAGGGGCAGCTGTTTCGATTCACATTTCGAAGGACTTGAACTCTGCAACCTGCCACATTTTTTCGTGGAACGGCGGTGGCCATGGCCGTGGTAGTGGTAGTCTAAGGCCAAGATGGGAGAGTAGAGTGGTGTGAAGAGAAAATGATCCAAGAGACATGATAAAATGTATGAAGTGATGAGTACACACAAATGTTCTGTGTTTGATTTTTATTTTGGATTTTATCAATGGATGTAATACATGAAAATGTGTTTCTTGGCATATGCCTTTAGACACGCGTATGTACACAGATAATTTTGACTGTTGTACAAAGTCCAAACTACAGTGCTATTTCTTTCCATCCCCCCCAAAAATTGTACATGTATTTGTGTTATTAATGAAAAAAATTCTCATGTTCAACCTACAGATATTCTAATGTAAGCTTGTAAGCTTCTCTCTAATGCATGTTAACATGTCTGGAGGTATTCCAAGGTGACCACAACATCATACTTTGAAACACCTCCCTCTGTGGTAGCACAAGTCATTAGCCATGGGATAACAGAGGTAATGACAGCAGGTCGCTGTCTTTGGTGAAAGGGCTGAATGAAAGGATGTGAAATGTGAGGGATGAAATAGATGAAGGATGCATAGGACAGATGCAAAAAAAGAGCAGAGTGATAAAAGGCAGGACATTGAGTTAAAGAGAGAGGGAGAGGTGTGTGACAGACACAGAGGGAATGAGGGAACGGCCGCAGAGTGGTGCAGGCACATAAACGATTAGTCCCAAACATGAGCTGACAGCTGGATGCCTGACCTTGGCTGGATTTGAGCACAACAACCCCCAGCGTTCATTTACATCCTTTCCATGCCAAGTCATTTAGACACAATTCTTATTCCAGTGAAAAGGAGGAGGACGATGAGGGAACCGCAGGTCAACGCTTTCTAAAAGACTTCCACCAGTCAGCCAAGTTCAGAGGCGTGGCTTAGAATGAGGTGGCATTGGCATTGTAGACAACCTTCACACCCCTACAAGTCCTTTTGGGCAGACTGACACATTCACATTCAGAGTCATATTACTAAGTGTCAATGATGGGATGCTTAGAGGTGTTAGTGAGGAAAGTCTATGCCCCCTATTTTTACTGCCATGTAAATTGGGGAGATGCCCGGCTTATTAGACCATGATCTATCTGCTCTTAAACAGGCTTGGAGGTCATACAACTGTTGTGATTTAGGTCAAGGGTGAGCAGCTGACATGTCAATCGCTGGATGATCACACCAACTGACATCAATATTGAAGACCTTGTTTATGTCCCATTTCATTTTCAAGAATTTTGTCAATACTTGCCAAGCTCACACCAAAACTCACTAAAAACAAATGCATCAACAGAGAGCAACATGACACCGAATGAATGTCAATACAAAAGTCTGTCTACATTTTCTCCAAGTGACCTTTCACTCCTCTTTAACCTTTTGAACTCTCCATTCTGCACCTACCTGTAGATAATCTTAAACCAATGATTCTCTTATCAGGGAGCAACAAGAGAGGCCAATGACCCCCTGACCTGCATCAGATAGCTAGTAAGTGATTGTTTGAGGACACTTGTCTGAGAAAACATTCAAGGATCTAAAGCTCGTCACTCACAGAAGATGACAAAGAGGTGGAACCACCCTCAGGAATCATATTACCCTGATCTGGGGGCTTCAATAGCGAGTTTATACTACATGAGTTTAGCCCTGATTTTCCACTTGATGACAGTTTTTTGGAGATCACCGACCAAAGTCCAAGATCAGAGATCAATTGGCACTTGCTGATATGAGTGATGATCGTTATGTGTGGATTTTCATGGACGCAACCTGAGAGATGCGTCAATGCTTCATAAACTATGTGGAGCAGTGTCATGTAAATCATGTAGCGTAGCTGTTTGACTGGCAATGCCAGTAGCAACGACCTAAAGCCAATGAGAGTGCAAGATACGGGGGGAGGAAAATATCAGGGGGAGGTGTCGTAACACCTGCAACAGAACATTTTATTCTTTGCTTTAACCTCCTTGGTTTTTTCGCTGACATTTAGCATACAAGCAACTTGAATCACTAGCTTCTTGCAAATATCCAAAGAACTCCTGTGTTGTACATGATGTTGCTTCACTTTCAGTATCATTTCATGTGTTTTTGTCGATTACATAGTATTAAGACCAAATAGACTGTTTTGGATTTCTCCTAAGGAATTGTCTTGTTATGTGCGACCCCTTGTAAACCACAACAACTACAGGATATCCCATTATAAAAGGTGGACAGTTGTGAAATGTGTGATCAATACAACAATCTGATGACTTTGGAAGTTGTAAAGTGAGTATGCAAAATAAGGTTTGTGATTTTTCCACTCTTGAAATTAAGCCATCCTTGTAAAATCCGATTTGTCATATTTTATCCCATAGCGACAAACGGTGCTGTTCGTAGTTTGAACATGAAGCCTCTACCAGCGAGCAATGAATATCGGGAGGCAACGCTTAATTGGATAAGCCATCCGGGCCCTGTGAGCCCTGCTTTGCCATTCACCAAAGTGAGAGGAACCCTCTGCCAGGCCTTTCTGCCACCCTTATGTGCTGTGGGCCATGCCCTGGATTTATGGCACATTTCACACTCCACCACCATGCAGAGAGCCAGTGATCTGGACCTAGCACTGGGGCGTTAATTGGTCAACCTCTGCCAATAAGCAAGACAAATAACTCACGACTGCCTGGGCTTTCCAGAGGTACTGTAGATGACATCCTTCATTTTCAAGCATTGTGTTTACCAGTGTTTGCTGAATACATGTGTGCGCTTGTGTGTGAACACACTTGAATTAGCAGATGGGGGGGATTTCCAAACTATCAGGAAATGAGAAGTCGAGTGTTTCAGGTATTACCGCCGCCATGCTTCAATCCCCTGAGGCTGAATTAGACTCACATCTGACTGAGAAGAGTGTAGTGTAGTGTAGTGTGTGCATGCCTGTGTCTGTCTCTGTGTGTATATGTGTGTGTGTGTGTGTGTGTGTGTGTGTTGGTCAGTCAGCTTGTTCCCGCACCTGTCTATGTACCACATTGAAGTGTACATGTGTGGGATGTGGTTGTATTCAGAGGAGCAGAGAGAAAAGAAGCAGTGGTGTTTAAAGCTCAGCACTGACATGATGAGTGTGTCAGAGTGATACTACAGATACACTGTGGTGCGCAGTGTTCTCTTCACTGAGCAGTAGACTTACCTAGGTTTGTACAACTGCAAAAGACATTTTCTGTAATAAACACTGACTCGGTTTCATGTGTTTTCCACCTCTCCCAGCCCGCCCCGCGCCGCACCTCCACCCCCTCTCTGCTGGGGCCATTTTCATTTCATTCATCATGAACAAGGTGAACTAATTTCACACCAGGTGAGAAAAATGTGACCTTTTCTCATCAGTTTGTGTGGGCACGTGTGCGCGCGCGCGTTGGAATGTATGCCACGCTTATTTAAAAGTATATCATCAGCTCACATGTTGCATATTCCCATATTTTCTATTTGCTTCCTCACCCACCACAACAACATGTAATTGCACCACACTGTGTAACAATGCATGTAATGCTGTCACACCGTCAATTACCTCAGTTAAGTGCGGACATTTTCTGAGCTCGGTTAACCCCAAATGTTAGCAGCTAACACAGAGCAGCACATCAAGCATGAGACCCAATCCACTAACTCAGCCCAGTCTTGTGGCTCCGAAATTCCTCCAACTTTTATTGTGTTAGGGCTAATTATTTTTAATGTGCTGTGCTGTAAACTATAACTTAGGAAGACCCTGTTCTAATCACCATGTGCTTGTTTATATAAACTGGTAAATTGGTTAACGACAGTGAGTCTCTTGCTCTCTTATTCATTTTGTCCGGGCCTAGTCAAAGAGTGTTTGTGCAGTTGCAGATGGGCAGTAAATCAAACTCACTGTAGCATTAAAGCGCAGCCAAGACTCCAGCTTTTGTTTCCAATTGAGACTATGTATGGGTCTGACCCTGAACGAATGAACCACACTCCACTTCAAAAGAGGTTGCCACTGAAGTTGATTTTACAATCACAAAATGCACATCACTCGATACCTTGGCAAAGCTACAGTTTAACTCAAACAAGCAACATATGTTTAGTTTTTTTTATTTGTACTCATGATTGTGTGTGTGGCAGATGTGTGCGTGCCCTTGTAGATGTACGTGTGCGTGTGTGTGAGTGCGTGTGTGCGTGTTTTGAGTGCAGGAAGAGAAGAGATAAAGTACAACTGAATCTAAAAATGTATCCTTTGTCTCGTTCTGGAAGTCTTGCTGCTTCGCCATTGACACCAATGTAGCTGTGACAAAAAGAGCCATTGATATAATCTTCGACCATGACAGGCATTAAAGGGCCTAATTCTGCCCGCTTCTGTATTAAGCAACTCTAAAGCTGATTTCAATTGCCAGCTCCTCAGTGGGGGGGCAGCAAGGAAGCAGACAGACAAGGGAGGCAGGAAAGAAGCAAGCAGAATCTAGCTGGCAGGCAGAGTCGAGCACCCACCCTCAGCCCAGAGCCTGTAAACTCAGATTAGGGGGTGGATCAAAGCCTGGATTTAATCTGGGCCACTGGGCAAGGGTGGGGATTATGGCACGGTGGCACTGTGTGGCACTGAGGTTTGCCCTCACCACACACACACGTGGATAAGTGCATGGAAATGCACACATTGAACCCATTCAAGTTCAAACAGATATACAGTACATGTGTGCACACATACAGTATACGGTATATGATTCCTTCAATAACCAAAGAGGTGATCTAACACTAAACCCATATCTATCTCTCAAGAATGGCCACAGGCAAATGGGAGACATTAAGCAACTGTGACATTGAAGGAAGAAGAAGTGTAAAAGGCGAAGGAGGGCTTAGAAATGAATGTTAAGGGTTGACAAAAGGCAAAAAGCTCCATAACCTCCACTCTCCACCCACAACTCCATACAACCCCCATAACACTCAATTTGACACACAAACTCTGTCTTACACAATCTTTCAAACACACCATTAGAGTCACTCTACTGTTGTGAGAATAAGGATAAGACAGCAGTGTAGCCCCTCAGAACAGTCGTACCCAGTTTTCTGCTGCTCGTCAAGACCTGCGCATTCATTTTACTGAGAGTGTAATTCTACCCTGTACACCCTCGCTGCCAGTAGGACTTCCTCATAAACAATTAATCCACCGTAAACCTCCATCTATGACACTAAGGGCATTCACTCTCGCCTTTTTAGATGTTTTTTTGTCAACCCTGCTAATCAGCTTTTGCAATCCATTAAGTTGATTGTAACGCTCTGAATCGGATAATTTGCCTTTGTGGGCTTATTGCGATGCACCTGATACACTGTGTAATTATTAGTTGGTCACATAGTCACAGCAAACATAAGCATGGAAACACATTAAAACACATTTGCATTACGGTATAGTTGAAAACTGCATACTGATATTGTAGTTTGGCAAGAGTAACAGTGAAACAGATGTGCACTTGTTAATTTAACACTGTATGAAGACAAAAAAAATCAGACATTTTTGTCTTGCTCAGACCTCCCCTTGTTAGAGGTGAACTTCACAAGTTGTTTTGATCGCTGAGTCAGTTTGTAATGTGCCTTTGGGGTGTATCTGAATTCAGCCTTCCCCCAAATCTACCCACGTACCCCTAAGGCAAAGCTCTGAATGTCTTTAAAGGAGTAATGGGGAGACGTGCCAGTGTAATGTAGTGTGCTGACTTTTCTTCAGTCCTCCTAGACTTCTCCCCCTCCTGTCTCTTCTCTGTCTCCTCTTCTCTCTCTCTCTCTCTCTCTCACACACACACACACACACACACACACACACACACACAGTACTTAGTAGTACATACGCACACACACAAAGTGATTGACTCTTGCACATAAAAGCAGACCCTTGCTTTGCTGGTTTTACTTGATTAAAGTCAGAGCATTGGGGTCTTGGCTAGGCTCTGTCTGGGACAAAGAGCAATATTTGTGGGGTCCGTTCTCCCTCAAAGACCCTCTTGTCAAGGGAGGCCCAGAGAGAGCGCAGGGGGAGCACAGGCCAGCTAAAGGCCAGGCCATTTATCATAGTCCAGCAAATGAAAGAACCTAAATGTCTCTTTCTTCCACCCATCTCTTTCTCTCTTCCCATCTCTAGCTTTTGGCCTTCTCTTTTTTTCCCCACTTTCCTTCCCCTCATCTTCTTTCCTCCCCTTTGTCCAAATCCAGTGGGAGTAGAGTAATAGCAGCTCGCTGGCGTTGCTTGTAACAGAGCAGAGATTGGACGAGCTGCTTGGAACCGGGCCCCTCTCACGCTGGGGCCCTGGCGCTTTTTTGTGTGTCGCGGGGTGATTTGTCAGGCTGTGGTGGCAGAAGTCGAGCCCCTGAGGTTGAAAGGCTATGACCCCAGGAGTGCTGTGCGTGTGTTTTTGTGTGTGTGTATGCGTGGAGTGCTGGAGACCCGCCCCGGGCTCAGGCCATAATAGACCTGAGCCCAAAAGAATGGGCATCCAGGCTGGGACAGGGGACCACAAAGGCCTCATCTGCATACTTCAGGTAGACACACTGTGATAGGAACTGACAGGGGCGTGACAGACTCAATGGTAGTGGGGTACGGTGGAGGGGTGAGGCTCTGTGTGACTGTGCTTCTGAGTGTGTGCTTGTGTGTGGAGATGTGGCGACTGATGGGAACGTCTCCCACTTGCCTCCACTCTTCGTGGCCATGACGGAGAAAAATCAATAACTACTAATCTCTCCCAACATAATAAAAAACAAAACAGTAAACAATGGCTTTGTTTACCCATTTGTGTGCATGCCCCCTCTGTGCCTTTGTGTAGGCCGCTGGCCTGCATACGTACAGGGCAGAGGGCACAAACACACACACGCAAACACACACACACACACACACACACACACAAACACACACACACACACACACACACACACACACACACACACACACACACACACACAGAGAACAGGCTGACAGCTGACACACTGGGCCAACTCCTAGCCATGCTTCCCTCCTTCCCTTCCTTTCTCTCTCAGCCTCTCCCCTTTGTCATTAAAGAAGGAAACACTTTCTCACTCGGTTTGTTTGTTTACTGGTTCCCACCTCTCTTTGGGGAGTTAGGAACAAAAACAGAATTCGTTCTCAGCTGGCCGCCTGCCTTGTCCCTGAACACACCCCACTTCTCCTTCTCTTCCTCTTCTGCTCTCTCGCTCAGCATCCTCTCAGCATGGATGAGTAGATTACATATGCTTCCTTTCTGAATGAGTTCACTCGTAAATAATGGATTGATTTATTGTGTGTCTGTAGAACTCTCAAGGATTTTTTTTTTCTGTGGGAGTGTCACAGTGGTGGTTTAGTTTATCTCTGAGGGAGAGTTAGGTTAGGGCTAGATTAGCACTAGAGTTGGGCGATAAAACAGTTTATACCGTGCAATGGTAGAAGAGTAACCACCAGTAGAGATTTGGCAATATCCTTTCCACAGCGGGAACTATTCTTTAGTGTCTCTGCTATATAGTTCGGGCTCTTGCGTGATCTCTTAGCCGCTTCCATGTTCTCATGTGACGTGACAGCCACAGTTGGTGGCAGTAATGCACCTCTAATTAGTGTGATTTGATTTTTATTGACACCTGTTAATCTTAAAACTTATTATCATTCTCATTTGAAACCGTAACGCTTTCGTTTTGAGGCGTTGTCTCGCGTGAGGCTGTCGTTTTTTTTTTTTTAATTTCCAAACATTACAAGAAAATAATCAAATGTGACTGTGATGTGAAGTATGGCACAGCATGGTTATTTTAAAACATTTCTAAATTGAATTTACAGAACAATTACTCTATTGTGATATATACCGTTAAGGTGACATAACATGACATATACCGTAATAGAAGACTCTGGCAATATTGCCAACCCCTAATAAGTGCTTTAAGTTTGTTTGTGGTGTCTGCATTCATACAAGTTTTCTACCTCCTGAGGCATACTGTAATGAACCTTGATCGAAAATACTTGGTTGAGTCATCAAACTCCTTCTCTCTTTCCGAAAAATCAGCAGCATTGGAAGCAGATGCTGCTTTCTACAAATACAGGATGAGAGGGTGGAGGGTGAAGGCCTCTCTGTACTGTCCCTCAGAATACTATCTGGAAACATTTATGATCCAACACTAAATAGAAACAAAGCAAGCGAGGGAGAATAAAAAAAATGGAAGGACTAAAATGCAGGAGGAATAGAGGAAGGAGAGAGGAAGAACATGAGAGAAAAATACCAAAAAAAAAGTATTCATGTTGTACAAAAACATAGAGATGGAAGGAAATATGTTTTCTCTGCAGCAGAGGAATGCTGTGGCTCTGCCAAGATGGCCAAAGGCTAAGTGACAGCGACCCTCATGGTTCCTGGTCTAAGGTCACACACTGCTGTGCAACACAGAGTCTGTGACAGGGCCTGGATGTACTCAGAGAATGGGCCGCAGCCAAGGCTAAAGTCGATGCAATTATGGAGCAATTACTGTAATGATCTCCTATGAAACCTGCTATGGCATTGTTAAGACAGGAACAAAAGGATGGACACTCCCAATTGTTCCACTGAATGTACTCTTTTCAAATTACACAGGGTAAGAACAAGGAGGAGGCAGGGGGGGAGGCAAGTTGAGAGAAAGAGAAGGACTGAGCTGAGGATGATAGAGTTAGTGCTGAGAAGAGGACAGAGCTGTGATCTATTCTTGAATTTTGTGTGTTGTAGTCTGTGTTTGTGTGTGTGTCTGTCTGTGTGTGTGGGTAACTTAACAGAGGAAGACCTTGATACAGATACAGGGACAGAAGGATCTAGAAAAGGAGAAGGGGGTAGGGGGTTATTGGAAGATGAATGGCCTCTAAGATAAATGCATGCAGGCCAGAGCGGGCCGACCCCCACTCTATACCGCCCCACTACCATGACATCAGAACAGAAGGGGAAAGCATCTCGTCTTTGTGGAAGAGCCTAATTTAATTTGTACCTTCCAACGAGGGGTAAATATGTTTGAACTGTCTCGCTGAGCCTGCGGTGGCCCGATCAGGTTCTCACGGGAAACTGCTCCAAGCAGGATATCAAGCCTGCTGCATCACAACTTCACTTTCTAAACTAATCTAATTTCTGGGCTCTTCTTTTCTTTCACTCCCCTCCCTCGCTCCATCTGTTCCTGTGCTCCTCTCCTCTCGCGAGGCTGTCACTCCCTGCTGTCCATGCTTCGTGTCATTCCGGCTCCCGGCGTTCCCCTGGGATGATCCCTGTGACCTTCTCCCTGTCTTACTGGAATTTGACGTCAAAGGTCTTGTTGCTAAGAATGGAGTTTTGTTTAGTAACAAATATGACCCTTTGCCTTTGCTTCTACTCAGTCTTGCGCTGACTCTTTCCCTCACTCTGACTTTATAACGTGTCTATTCACTCTCACACTCTTTCTCTCTAATTTTCTCTCCCTTTCCACCTCTATATTCGTCACTTTCTATCGCTTCTTCCCCTGCATCGATGGATCTTCCTTTCTCTGCCTCTCTGCCCCTTGGTCTCGCCTCTCGTCTCTCCCTGGCTATCTCATGTATTATTTCAGTCTACAGGGGCTCAGGGTGGAAATGAAATATGGCGGCCAAGCCTCAACGGGCATGCTCATATTCTGTGTAATTACCTCAGGCTGAGGACCGGGGCTCGGCTCAGTATCTATAAATCTGTGCCTCTCACTGGCCCCAGCCGCCTTTTGAAACCCTACCCTGCCGACGCATCGTGGTGAGACTATGACCCATGACCTTTCACACCGCCAGGGCTGCTGGGAGTGACCTGTGACCCTGCGTTGGGCTCTCTCAGAGTCTGCTCAGTCTGACCCCTCCGAGCCTCATGACCTCCCAAGTCACAGCTGTGCCTGATCTGTCCTTAGGGGCCGGAAAGGAACACGTCAAATGGGGGTTTTTGGTGCTAGTCTGTGCTGTTGTGCATGTGTGTGCTGATGTGTACGGATGGGAGTACGGTGTGTGTGTGTGGGGGGCATGTGACTATGTTTGTGTATGTGTCTGTATATGCTCACATATCTTCGCCTCTTCCCTCTGCGAGGACCCTCACTGGGGAGTGTATACATAGAGATAGGTGGGTTACCAAAACAGCGTGTCTCTTACAGCCAGGGCCATGACATGTAGACAGGGTCAGACAATCTATCAATCATCCATACAAAGGTCATGGACCCCTAACGGTGGTGTGTCTGTAAGCAATGCTAATGTCATCTGTTAAAAACATATAGTCATAGGTGATTTATTGCAATGTATCGATCTGTAAAGATACATCCAATCCACAATTATGGAAAAAGTCTCAGAAATGTAGATGTCTGATGGCATTGACATTTAATAAGACACATGGGTACAGGTCACTTTGTGTCTGCTGTTATTAGCTGCGCTGTGATTCTGACCTCCAGGATGTAGATGGCCTTTTTGTCTAATGTCTAAGTCCATCTCCATCTCCTCTTCTATTTTCATTTCAGAGATGTGAATCTCTTCTCTCTCCCTTTTCTGCTTTTATCGACAACTCTCTTCATACCTTTCGTGGAGTAACATGTTTGACCAATAAAACTTCTCATTCCCGCTGCCCTCCTGCGCTTCCTCCTTCAGTTGACTAATGTCAGCCTCAACAAGACCAGAGGGGCATGTGATGGACCAAAGAGGAGTCTTGTGAGACTCCTGATCTTCTTCCTCTGTAGTGCTCCGAGTCTGACCAAAGAAGAGTCTTTCCCTCTAGTTCCACGTTTCCTTTCCTGCCTTCATGCTCCCTGAATGCTCTCTCCCCTCTCCACCATTGGCCTTCAGAGCCCCATGTCCGACCAGAGCGGGGCCTCTGTGACCTGCAGCTGTGTTTACTGTCAACATGGACCAGTGTTAGGACAGCTGGGAGAACAAGAGAAGGCCAGACAGTAGAGAGGCATGAGCGCAGATAGGCTGAGCAGCACAAGCAAACCCAAAAAAGCCACGCACATGCGAAAGATGCAGTTACACCCGAGTTACAAAATACGCACAAACATAAACATGTGCTGGCAGAATTAATCTCATATACACACTCTTTAAACCAAAATAAACTACATACTAAAAAAAGCATTTTCAGTTTCACGAGTATTTACAGGCATGTAAAGGGACTCCGTGAGCAGTGTTTGCGTGGGCATGTGATAGCGTGGCGTCACAGTCACATTTTCCTGTGTCCGTTTTGGAGAGGTGTTGAAAGCATCACGGCCCTGGTGACACACCTTTGGAAGGTTATGCCCTGCTCCATTACACTTAACTCAGAAGAATAATTGTGGCGGCCTGCTAATGTTTAGTTGCATAGGGAGGGGGGTGTGGAACTTCCTGTGGGTATGAGGGAAAGTGTACATCTCAGATGACTTCTATCTTTACACCCCCCACATACATACACGTAGAAACACTTAGTCAGACAAACAGTGGCGAAATGCTGCATACTCAAATATCCTCTCATGCTTTTTATGTTCCCCTCTTTCCTATCCGCCAGCTGATTCAGTGGGACAAACCCTGGTTCACACACTCTGTATCCTGTCCGACACTGACACACCATCACAAACACGCACACAGACTTCATACCAGTAGATTAATACGTTTCCCTGGGATTTAAGCTTTCATGGGAGCCTGCAAACCCCACCATAGTTGTGGTATGACTCTCCCCATGTGTCCTGTCAGGCCTGGGAGAGAGGAAGCTTCATTAGTTAGCATCACAAGGGAAAGTCCCCCTGCAAGCATCGGATTCCATATAATTTCATCACAAATAACCTTTAACAGGCCAAATGGATGATATCATAAATGATCCGACTAATGATGACTTAAAACATTAAAACATTTTCCCATCAATGTTACAAAGTGACAATAGATTATTGCTTACTGATACTACAGAGTAAGTGAATTTCTCCTCATAGAGCATCCAGTCATCCTCATCTACATCATCTATCCATGTGACTAACTCTATCAGAGCGAGATCCTGCACTCCTAAAAAGGTATTGACACTTCTTCATTGTTATTGACACAACTTATCAGGCGTCAAGGAGACCATCCTTAGAGGATATCGACATCCTGCTTTTAGTCTCATCGATGCGTTGTTGCATATGCTGACGACACATGCACACTTTTTCTCACTGTTCCCCGAAGACATACATCCAACATGGCAGCAGACAGCCACAGATAAGTGAACTTAAATGCACCCTCCACACCTGTAAACCAGACCTGTTGTGTTTTTTCTCTCCTCTATGC